>NC_081412.1:56808471-57038471 GCF_030272615.1 Cryptomeria japonica
GCCAAAACTGGGCAAAAACCAAAAAAAATCTCTAGAGGCTAAAGTTGTCCAAATTAGACAAATTTTGTATGAAAATGGGGATTTCTGGGTGTTCTGAGCTCAACGGTGAGGTTCATTTGAGCCAAAAATGCCCAGAAACAAAAAGGTCCCCAAATGCAAAGAAAAAAACTTTGAAAAAGCTTGGAACCCTCCAAAAAATCTTCTGAAAAATCAAAAACAAGTAGCAGTAAATGTAGGCTCTGATGCCATGAAGAAGTTGAGAAATACAACTTCAGAGATCCCAAGAATACCTACAAGAAAAATACCTATCACAAGAGAAGAATGGAGGCAAAACACAATAATAGCTCTGAAGAAGAAGATTATCATTCAAAGAGGGAATTAATGAAAAAGCACAATACAATCTTTACAAAAGGATATTAGCAACCCTAAAGGTGTGCAACCCTAAAGAAACCCTAAAGAGATAATGTGTATTTAAATGCCTAAGTTTAGCTTAAGCATAGAGTATAATAGACTAATAATTAAATAAATAATTATTAGCTAATACATGATAACTCTAACATTAACTACCCATAAGCTTTCTAGACGGATAACATTGATAATATGATGTATTTTTAAAATTTTAATTTTTTTTTTTTTGGTATGGAAGATATGTTACTATCTTTGCTAACTGTTGTTAGTGTAGGTTTTTTATTTTCCTTATGTTATAGGGTATTTATTTTTCCTACACATATTATTTAAGCTTTCTTAGGTTATTAAGAGTGGTTGATATGAGGACACACGGTGAAATATTTTAGATACATGTGTAACTCTCCACTTCACATGGGTAGTTGAGTTACACACCCTCTTTTGGATTGTAGTGCCACCTTTCATAACAACTATTTTGTCATTTCCTAAGTGGGTTATGGGGTAGTTGGGTTTCTCACTCTCTTTCAGCTTTATGTGCCACCTCTTATAACTCCTTTTTTGTTTTCATATAAAGAGGTTATGCCACATATTTTGGCATTTACCAAGTAGGTAAAAACCTCTCACCTTTTATGGGGTAGTATGTGAAACCTATCACTTTTTATGGAGGTGGGAGTTAATGCACCTCTTGGATGTATATGCTATTATTTTTCTATATAATAAGCACTATAATTCACCTTCACTAGTTTAGTGATAGCTCAGTGAGAGTTTTCTCCAAATTCTCTTATGTGTCTATTTTTTCTCTCATCTCATATTTACCTTCATTCACTATTTTGATCTTCGATCATCTATTGCTTGGAGTTGCATGGGATTTATGACCAACATCATATCTTGGCTCGGTTATCGCTTCTTGCCAAATCTAACATGGTATCAGAGCTATGTTGTCTGGTATAGCTCATTATTTTTCTTATTTATTTGAGAGATTTGATATTATTAGATAGCTAGTATTTTCCTTAAAATCCAAGAATGTTCTTCTCCTACATTCTCATATGACTTGGAGAATCAAAATATTTTAAAGGTAAATAAGCTTCTAGATTAATCTGGTTTATTATATATGTGTTCCTTTAAGATTTGGGTGATTATAACATTTTGGTAATATTGGAGGCTTTTTAGCATTTCTAGAGTGTCCAAAAGGCTTGATAAAGTCAAAATTGACTTTTATTTCACCAAAATCAGAGTTTGGAGGACACAGTAAAAAAACCAAAGTGAAGTCTTTTTACTAGAGCTCTTTTAATTTCAGCTTTAGAATTCCAGCTTTGGCTCATTTTCAAGAAAAACAATTTTTGGGTTTCCTTTCTAGTGTAAAAAATATTTCACTTTTTTTATGTTGGACCCATAAAATTAGTACTTTTTGCAAAAAATAAAGTTTGAATAGGGCATGAGCTATTTTTCTAGCTAGCAGCAACCTCTCTTAAAAGTTGCATAACTTTTGTCTTAGGTGTCGATTTTTCATAAACAAGTAGCTGTTGAAAAGATAGAAACAAGAACTTTCCATTCACATGGGTCTTATTAAAAAATTATACATTTTCTCATTAGATATTGTAGGTTGAATCAGTTGCATTTATTTCCTTCCATGAGTCATATCTTTTACCTCACAACTTTGTTTTTTAAAAACAAATAGTTGTTGGAAAGGTATCGAGATGCATTGAGAAGATATAAGGCTAATTTTTTCAGATCTTGTATCAAATTATTTTGTGTTAAAAATTTCTATTTTTGGCTATTAGAGCCTTATAAATCATTGTAATTTGATAAAAGGCCTTGTAAACACACTAATTATAAAGTGCCAATCTTGTAATATTTTGTGGGGGGGGGGGGGGGTATCTTGTGTGTCTTATTTCTTGCACTTTTCTTGATTCCTTGCAATATTCATTTATGCTATTATGGATGCATCTATAGTTCCTCATTTAAAACCATATAATTTTTTTGAATGGAAATCTAAGATGATAATATATCTGAAAAGGCATGTATATCATCATGTTACTATGGGACTTGAAACTAAACCTTAGGATGTTGTAGAAAAGATTAAATGGTTTAATAAATGCGATGAAGCTTTTGTCTCTCCTAACCTTCTTTTTCACATTGAATCTTCCACTATAACAAATGGTGTGTGGACCACTTTGGAAAACTTCTTTGGTAAGCAGAATGAGCTAAGAGGTCATCACTTGAAGAAAGAGCTCATAGGGTTGGATCCAACCAATTTTGACATTACATAAGACTTATTCATAAAGCTCAAGTTTGTAATATTACAATTGCAATAGTGTGTAACAAAGAAAGATGATAAGCAACTGATCTTGAGTATTTTTCTAGGCTTGGTCCTAACTATTTAGTGTTTGTTTCTACATTCTATGCTACAAAATGTGTGCTAGGTACCACATTAAAAATGATTTCTCTAGATGATTTTTCTACATAAATCATTAGGGAGCATGAAAAATTAGTTCAAATGGGTATAATTAAACCCTCTAAGTCACATGCTTTAGTTGTAAATCAAGGCACAAAAGAATAGAAAGGGTCTAGTAAGCAAGATAAGAAACAAAAGAACCAAAGAGAGAAGATGAAAGATACAAGATATGCTATTTAAAAGTAGATAATCAGACCTCTTTATCAAAAGGTGAACAACCTAAGAAGGTGAAGGTCAAGTGTTCTTATTGTAAGAGGCTCGATCATGATGAACATAAGTTTTTAAAGAAACAAATTGATCACCTTTCAAATCTTCTTGAAAGGAATAATGCCAAGGTGCCTAATTTAGTCAAACATAGTTCATCAGAAGGATCTTCTAAGGACATAGATAAGAGTAAGGGGAAAGGAAAGGGTAAGGCCCTAGTTGTTGTTTCTTCACAAACCAATTCTCATGGTTTCTTTAGAAGATTATTTAACCTCTTTAGAACCATGGTATATGCCTTCCATCTTAATGGGTGATGGCACTCTTGTTGAAGTACATAGGAGAGGGTCTATTGATGTGGGAAAAGGAACATTCGAGGATGTCCTTTGGGTTCCATATTTATCAACTAATCTCCTATTTGTTCATCGGATCACTCACACTAGTTCTAGCAAGTGAGTTGAGTTCACACTAGATACAATGGAAATCAGTGAAATGCATAATGGATCTACTATTGCCATACAAAAAGTAGATCATCATTCCAAATTATATCAGTTTTCTCACTTTGTTTAGGAATCTCCTTCGATAGCTTTACTCACTCATGCAGATGAGGTGATTTATTTGTGGCATCAATGGTTTGGCTAATTGAATTACCATTACTTGCAACAATTCAATCAACAAGACATGGTTCTAGAGCTCCCTTCTATTCGATTTTCTGATGGAGTTTATCAAGGATGCATTCCTGGTAAGCATCCTAAGAAGTATGATAAAGGTAATGTTGAAAACTAATAACACTAAGAGTGGGGGGGGGGGGTGTGAATCAATGTTATACCGGAATAGTAGAGTTTAGCCTTAGCAAAACATTCATTCACCAACTAGTATACCGGTATAAATAAAATTGAAGGAAGTAAAACAACCAATAAGCCAAACACATAAATGAGAATCATAACAAACAAATTTATATGTGGAAAACATCAATGAGGAAAAACCACAGTGGGATTTGTGACCCAAAAATATCAATTCACTGGCCATATGAAGAGATATTACAATATATGATGGGCCTACACTTGTAGGAAGGCTTACAGCCTAGAGCACACAGCTCAATCACAATAAGATCCTCACTGACTACATACCATACCAGACAACAATCCAGAGAATAGAGAACTATTAGGATAGCATCTTTTATGCTAGAATATAGTTTCGATTTAAACTCTGTGTGTTCCGGTTAAAACCTTAAACCTCTATACCAGAATAACCCTTACAATGAATTCCTCACATTCATAGTCTCTTTGAATAATTTCACATTATGTTACATCTGCATATCCATTAACATGTCTCTCTCCTTATTACAAAATGATCTAATCAATCTGCCCTATGTACCCTATACAAATTTATGCCTTATGTCGGCTTACAAGGATATATATAATATCAGATTACATGTCGGCCATATAAAATAAATGAATAAACATTAAAACAAGTTGTCGATACCGGATCCAAGATGTGTCGGCCTCAAATACCAATGACCTTTACTATACCATGTTGTCCTTCATTGCTGGTGATCAAATAAATCTTCTATCTTGTCGGTGTCGGTGCTGGTGTGAGTCTATGAAGTGCCTACCGGTACACCATATGAAGCCGAAACCCAAAATCATGTTGCCATCAATGACAAAATAGTGAAACCTAACCAATAGAGTGTCAATTGCCAACAATCTCCCCCTTTGGCATTGATGGCAACACTCATGTGAAAAATGGTCAAGGTGTCAACTGTTAGTTTCATCCTGCCCTGCTCCCCTTGAGCTGAATATGCAAAATGCTCCAATACTTCAAAATCTTTGTAACTCCCCCTAATGTATGCAACTCTTCATTCTTTCTCACATGTATACCACTCCCCCTAATGTATGCAATCCTTTTTCACATCTATACTACTCTCCCTTTGACATCAATGCCCAAAAAAAATATGTCAAAGAATAAGTATTGTACACTGAATACCCCCAACAATATCTTACCGGAGGTCGACCAGTTTCAAGATTTTCGGATAAGCTTTCTCTGATAACTCCATATAAGTATCCCAGCCAGTTTTGAATGTGTCAGAGATAGATACAAGTCCATTCAATAAATATGAAAGTAATTCTTTCTCATTAACTTCTTCCGGTGTGGGCTTTCCCATCATATCTATGCATTCCTTCTTATGTGCACAAAGTGGATCCAATCTTGGACTCACCAAACCTCTAATAATTTTGGCTCTTTGAATGATCTTATCTCTTTCCTTTTCAAGAGCACAAATTTGGTTCTCCAAAGTCAAAATTTGTCCATCAATAGATGTTGTCAGTGAAATTAGTCCATCAAAAGAGTTAGCAATATTAGCAATTTTCTCTTGTATCTCTTTTATCTTTTTATGTACATTTGTTGTAAGTATCTCAGTATTGCAACATACCCTGTATATATTAGTACATTGTTTCAAAGAATTTTCAATTAGAATTAACTTCTCCTCAATATTTTTATTCTCTCTCTCAATGATCTGATAAAAAGAAGCTCTGTTAGCCAAAGTGAATTTATCAAGTGCTTGCCGATTAGAGATCTATTGTAAGGATTGAAATTCTTTTGATATATGATCAATTATTACCTTAAGCTTACCAAAAGGGCTTGCTTCATTTTCAATCTTACAATATGGGATCAATTTGTGCAAAATAGTTATGGATTGATCTATAATCCCTTTGTCTGTGGTTCCCTCCTTCATCAGTTTCTGAGCAACCATCATCATTAGTTCTGTGGGGCTCATTTCTATGATGGTTTTCTTTTCAAATAGGGAAGTGTCAATTGTCAATAATGATGTGCTAAGAACTAGTTCCCTGTCAGATTCCCCTATTTTCTCAGATGATTTATCCTTTAATACCTCCTCACTTTCACCGGTGACTTTGCCACTTGGTGCAGTCTGTGAAACTACGGGTTCCACTCTAGGAACATTATCTTCAACTTGTACATTAGTATCCAGAGGACAATTGTCCTCAATTTTAGTATCCTATACAATATTCTTAGTATTAACCGATGTCTCTATATTTGTCTATACGTTTGTGTTTATCGGTGGCTTAATTTCTACTATCTTGATATTCTTCAAAACTGAGGGTGGAGTACCCATGATCCCTTTACCTTGCCCTTCAACTAGATTATCTATAGTATCTGTCTTTGTCTCCGGTGAAGTAAAGAATCCTCTGTGTTCTCCCAAAAATTTGATCCAAGCCTTTTGTGTTTCTTTTATTACATCATTCATCCTTCCTAACATCAAGCTAGCTATTCTATGTTTTCTATTGAATATCTTCCCATCTACAACCTCAATTGTCTTTTCCATCTCATCTTGAGTTATAGCAACACATATAGGTAAAAGTTCTTGCATTTTAATGTGTTTGTCTTCTTGCATTGCATATAACCTTCTAGCATCCAACATGTTATATAACAATGACGGTATTTGATTTTCTATCTCTATTAATGCATTCTTATAAATATCTAAATAAAATAGAATTGCTTCCTCTATCTCTCTCTATTCATCAACTTCTAATGTATCATAATGAGACTTAACATTTTTCAGCATCCCATCCTTAGTAATTTTATTAACAATTTCAGCATAAGTGATAGGTGGTATAATAGTCACATTACTGATTTCTAGTGCCAAATCAATGCCACTCTTCTTCCTCCTTCGAATTGTACTGGATGCAACTATTGTTGTAGCCTTAGGTGCTTGCTTATGTGTCAGTAACTTGATGATGACCTTCCTAACTAGTTGTTTCTTTGCTTCCACTTTAGGTTCTTCTGGTTTCTTCCTCACAACCCTTTTGAAAGCTAATGGTGTGTTATTTTCAGACTCAAAAACTACAGTCACAGGTTTAATGTGAATTACCAGATCCTTCCTCTTTCTCCCTTTCTCTGGGAAAACATCAATGAGTGCCTTAATGTCCTTTGAAACCTCCTATACAAACTTACTTGCCTTTCCTTCTTGTTTTTCTCCTTTCTTCCGGTTGAACTTAGTTTCAACCTCAAGAGTCTTCTGTTGTGTAGTTCCACAGGGTTTCTCTGCCTCATATATTTCTGTATCAATTGGAATTTTCGTATAGGCATCAAGAATCTGTCCATCTACCTCATAGCCCATTTCCTCTATCCAAATCTTTTGTGGCTTGACTACCTCCATGAGAGTCACATCCTTCTTAACCACAAAACATATGTTAGTAGAGTATTTCTCTACTATATGCTAAGGTATTCTTATCATAGACCTCATAGATTTTTGAAAAGCCTTGAAGTAATCCCATACCTTATCATCTCTCAGACTTCCCAATGCAGCAATTGATTTCTTTAGTTGTCTTCCTACCGAGATGTCAAAAGCCCATTGCTTCCTACCAGAACTGAGAGTATCATTCAAAAAGTATAGCATTAAGTAGACTAATAGGTTTCCATTCCAAAAGGTACTCTTCTTCTCACCTTTATTTTTTCCTAAGTTGATCAATAATTCTTCAAGCATCTAGCCACAAAGATCTAACTTGATATTATCCCTCATCATCTTATATTCTACCAAAATACATGAACCAGAAGCTAAATTCAGTCGATTAGACCAAGTTACCTTGTAGCCTATAACCATGCTTCCAAATTTGATGTTTGTGTCAGTGATAGTGCTCACCTTCATCAATCTCTTATCTGATTTAGTGCCAGTGATCTTCCTCACAAAGTCGTTTGACACTTTGTTATCCATATGTTGCCCTACCGATGGCAAACCAATAATTTCCCAGATGGTTTCTTTAATAATTTTATAAGGTCTATCCAACCATATGAATTCCCCATGTACTTTGCTTAGTACATATCTAACTATTTCATCCTCGAACTCCGAAATATCCAAAATATTTGTGAACCCTAGATCTTTGATGTGTTGATATGTCGGTTTGATCTTACCAGATTCTCCCATGAGTTCATTCATATATATTCCTTTGATCTTAGAAGTGCATAAGTCCTCTATATGACAATGAATGTATGCCCTAACATCCTCTACATACACCACTCCCTCTGAAACCCAAGAAAATGCTCCAACTGAATCTTCCTTGCTAGCCACATGTGGATACCATTTGAAAATTTTCCTGGGGCAGTCCTTAACCTCTACTATAGTTGGATTTGCAACAAAAATAGGAGTAGAAGATGATCCCATTTCCATGATTCAAGAAAAATACCTTTTGCTCATTCTCGGTAAAAACCTCCAATAAATCCTTCAAAATGTCGATTTGATCACTCAAGAAGAAATCCGATTGACTTTGAATAGCCTCTAATTGCACTAAGTCACTCTGAATTGCTCTCTGAATGTAGGATGATTAACAATGAAGTATATTTGACCTTTTATCCATCAAGAGAAAACCATAATCTTCCATTGACATAAATGATTATCAGTGAAAGATACCGGATCTCACTCAAAACAGATCCATGTCGGATAATCCTTTCCAATATTTTGAACATCTTCTAGAATCTTCTCTAGGGGCATATGCATCATATTCCATGAAATTTTGCCTACCCCTAAGGCATCTGCCTTAGTTACCGAATGAACTCACTATCGATGCAGGAGCAACCTCTTCTACCAGATAGGTATCCGGGACATTCCCATCTGATGATTGCTCTTCAGTCTTCCTCACCTATCTCTGAGTATGATCTTGTCATATTTCATTAACCTTCTCTTTTCCTTTTTCATTTGATCCTCCATTACCAACTGGTGGATTTCAGCTTATGCAAAACTTAGCAATATGTTCAATTTCATTGCATGCATAACAGGTAACATTGTTCTTTCGAATTACCTTGCTAAAACTAGTGAAATTGCTTGACCTGCACTAATTAGCCATATGTCCAAATTTTCCACAAGCATAGCATTTTACTTTCATTCTACAATCTTTTATCTTATGACCTATTTTATTGCATTTAGAACATTTACTGGGAGCAGAATCAGGGTTCTGAGTTGCTCTATTTCTACATTGTCTAGACATGTGTCCAAATCTATTGCAAACAAAACATCTACCATTGAATTTATAAGAATTGAATTGCCTTACCGGTTTCTTATGGTTTTGATCTTCATTAGCAGTATCGAAACTTTGTCCTTGCTCAAATCCAAGTCCACTAGAATCTCCAATTTGCCTCTATCTCTTCAATAAATAATCAAGTTATGCTGAGCTAATCTTGAATTTTTCTGTGTACTCGCTTTTAGTAGTTAAATCATCTCTTAGTATTTTCATTTGTCTCTCAAGCTCTTTCTCATTGCTCTGGGATTGTATCAAATCAGTTCTCAACATATCATTTTCATGAACCAACCTACCACATTCTTCAAGGATACAACAAAATTTTCTTCCTTCATCTTTCTATCCTCAATCTCGTTAGACATCATCATAGTTATAGCTTGCATTTCATTCTTCATAACCATGTTCTCCTGACTCAATTTATGACATTGTTCCTTAAGTGCATTTTTCTCTTCATCATCCTAATTTTGTAAAAGTTCCTTCCTCCTAGCTTGAATAGATGATAGTCTCTCTCGTAGGACAGGAATAAATTCTTTAGTAGAATTCAACTCATTTTGTAGCTTTAAGTTCTTCAATCTTTCAACATCATAATCTTCAAGTGCCATCTCAAGTTGCTTCTCCAAATCCATATTCAATTATTCCAGTTTCAAGATCTTCCTCAAGTTGTTAAACTTCCTCAAAGGCATAAGGCTCTGATACCAATTGTTGTAAACCAATAACATTGAGAGGGGGGTGAATCAGTGTTATACCAAAATAGTAGATTTTAGCCTTAATAAAACATTCATTCAGCAAACTGGTATAAACATAATTAAAAGAAGTAAAACAAATAATAACCAAACACATAAATCAAAATTATAACACAGAGATTTATACATGGAAAAACAACAATGGGATTTGTGACCCACAATATCAATTCACTGGCCATATGAAGAGATATTACAATATATGATGGGCATGCACTTGCAAGAAGGCTTACAGCCTAGAGCACACTGCTCAATCACAATAGGAGCCTTACTGACTACATAACATACCAGACAACAATCTGGAGAATAGAGAACTGCTAGGATAGCATCTTTTATGCCAGAATACAGTTCTAATTTAAGCTCTATCTGTTCTAGTTAAAATCCTAAACCTTTGTATTAGAATAACCCTTACAATTAATTCCTCACATACATAGTTTCTCTGAATAATTTTTCATTACATTACATCCGCATATCCATTACCATATCTCTCTCCTTATTACAAAATGATCTAATTAATTTGCCCTATATACCCTACACAAATTTATGCCTTATGTCGGCTTACAAGGATATATACAATATTAGATTATATGGCAGTTGTTTATGGTAAAAATGGAAACAACAACATTGAAAGACTAAATTAATTCAACCACAAAACCCTAGCCTAACAACAACAAAGATCCACCATAACATATGAAGATTACCTAAGACAATGCAAATCAAATAAAAACACAACGATTATACCATCACATGTCCAATAGGGTTTGGATCTCCATTCTTCCTATCTCCATTGGTCTTGCTTGATATATTTTCTCTCACATTTTATGTGTGCATAAGAGCTCAACAAAGAATGGAAATGTGGTTTCAAGTAGGCTTGATCGCATGTGAAAGTTCGAATGCTAGTCCAGGAGTTAGCTGATTAAGGTTGATAATGAAGGAAGCATCTCCCTATATAGAAGACACTATAAGAAATGGAGGGATAAGATTAAGAGGTGTAAAAGATAAATGGCCGGCTAAGGTTAGAGGGTAGGTAGAGGAAATAAGAAAATAATGAGAGGGTAGGTAGTGTAGGAATTACGAGATGAATGGCATGTGTCATGGGTAGAAAAGGCTAATAAAATAATTAAATAAATAAAGATTTATTTAATTAATAGAGGAATTGGGATCAATTAAATAAATAAAAGTATCTATTTAATTTAGGAAAAGGATAATTTAAATAAATAAATGTATTTATTTAAATGAGAAATAAGGCTAGAAGAGGATAAATGAATTAATTAAATAAATAAAGATTTATTTAATTAATAGAAGAATTAGGATAAAATAATTAAATAAATAAATATTTATTTAATTAGATAGGACAATTTTAGGTGTCTACATCGGCCATATAACATAAATGAATAAACATTAAAACAAGTTGATGATGCCTGATCCAAGATGTGTTGGCCTCCATTACTGATGACCTTTACTATACCATGTCAGCCTTCATTGCTAGTGATTTAAAGAAACCTTCTATCTTGCTAGTGTTGGTGCCAGTGTAGAGTATATGAAGTGCCTGCCAGTACACCATATGAAGCCGGAACCCAAAGTCATGTTGCCATCAATGATAACTAGTAAAACCTAGCCAATAAAGTGTCAATTTCCAATAGGTAAAGCATGGAGAGCTACACAACTATTGGAGCTGGTGCACAGTGACTTGGCATGACCATTTCCACACCAATATTTCAATAAGGCTAGATATGTATTGACATTTATTGATGACTTTTCCAAATATACATGGGTTTAATTTCTCAAACAAACGTATGAGGTATTTAAGAATTTTCTAGATTTCAAAGCTTTTGTAGAGAAACAATCTAGGAATTTCATCAAGATTCTGCATACAGATAATCGGGGTGAATATGTTAACAATCAATCTGAATAATTTTGTGCTTCAGAAGGTATCAACATGCAACACATAGTTCCATATAGTTCTTAGTAGAATGGTGTCACATAATGCAAGAATAGGTCTTTGAAGGAGATGGCCAGTTGTATGATTCACTCCAAGTCTTTGGCATCTTTGTATTGAGTAGAGGCTATCAACTATGTGTGTTACATCCAAAATAGAGTTCCTCACAAAGTTGTGAAGGGGGTAACTCCTTTTCAAGCTTGGACTAGTATAAAACCCACAATTAAGCACTTCACAGTGTTTGCTTCTCTTGCATGGGTCCACATTTCAGTAGAGAAACACAAGGCTATAAATCTATAGAGAAAACCTTGCAATTTTGTTTTGTATCTAGATGATGTCAAAGGGTATAGGATTCTCCATCCTACTACTCATGAGTTGTTCATTTAGAGGAGTGTTCATTTTGATGACATTTCTTCTAGTTCTTCTCATACTACTTCTCCATCCACTATCACATTGGATACATTGCATCATGATTATAGTTCTTCAGAGGATCTTAATCCCCCTAATCTTGATGAGGAGTCTTCTTCCTCCACTTTAGATGGTGACAATGGTGATGAGGATTCACATTCCTCTCATAGTCATCATTTAGAGGTTGATGATCCTCCCCCACACTCTCTAGCCTTAGTACCTCTTTGGGCTCAACAAACATTTGATTCAGCAAGAGATTGGCTTGGTGATCCATCAGATACTAGAAGAACAAGGTCACAATTTCAGCAGGCTCCACATCTCTTCATTGCTTTAGCTTTTGATCCACAATATTTTTGAGAAGCTTTAGGTGCTCTTGAGTGGGATGTTGCAATACAAGAAGAGTTCAATTCTTTGGTTAGAAATCACAAATGGGATTTAGTTCCTCTTCCTAAGGCAAGGAAACTTGTCAATTGATAAGTATAAGTCTCACTTGGTAGAAAAAATATTTTCCCAAGTTCCAGGGATTGATTACTCTGAGACTTTTTCCCTAGCTACTAAGATGCATTCCATCTGACTTGTCCTTGTTATAGCTGCAACCCATCTTTAGGAAGTTTATCAGATGGATGTGAAGAGTGGCTTTTTTCATGGTGACCTTCAAGAAGAAATATACATGGATCAACCATAGGGGTTTTTTCAAGATCCTTCACTTGTGTGTCAAATTTGAAAGTCTCTCTATGGCCTTAAACAAGCTCCTCGAGCTTAGTATGCCAAGATGGACTCATTCCTTTTAATGTTTGGTTTCTCTTGGTGTCATTTTTATCCAAAAGTATATATTTTGTAGTAGGATGAAACTCTCACATTTCTCGTTCTCTATGTTGATGACTTGTTGATCACAGTGAGTCACTCATCCACCATCAAGGCAATTCAAACTGCTCTACATGATATATTTTTTTATGTTAGATTTGGGTCTTCTAGATTACTTCTTGGTAATTGAGATCACCCAGTCATCTTCAAGTATCTTCCTTGGACAACCCAAGTGTGCACTTGATATGCTCTCTATATTTCACATGGTTGACTATAAGCTTGCACCTACTCCAATTGTCTTAGGAGTCAAACTGAAGGCTGATTTATCTTTACCCTTGGTTGATGGCACTTTATACCAACAACTTGTTGAGATTCTCATCTAATTGACCCATATGAGACCCAATATTTCATATGTTGTGGGAATGGTCTCTCAATTCATGTAGGAGCCACATGAGTTGCATTAGAAAGAAACAAAATGGATCCTCCACTATATTTAGGGTACTCATAATTATAGAATTCAGTATGCAACTAGCATGCGTATTGACTTAGTGGGATATACAAATTAAAATTGGGTAGGTGATTCTCATGATTGTAAGTCTACTTTAGGTATTGCTTCTCACTTAGTTCTAGTCCAATTTGTTGGTTGAGCAAGAAGCACTCTACAATTTCTATTTCATCAATAGAGGCTGAGTATTGAGGATCAGTTAATGCCACCACTAAGGCTATTTGGCTTCAGAATATTCTCACTAAGTTTGGTATTCCAATGAGAAAGCCTGCTATAATCTTTTGTGATAATTAGAGTGCTATACAGATATCAAGAAATCTAGTTCATCACTAGAGGATGAAACACATTGAGATACATATGCACTATCTAAGGGAGCTGATTCAGGAAGGCATCATTTATCTTAAGTATTGTTCTATATTAGAGTAGACTACAGACATCCTCACCAAACCCTTCATCGAAAGCAAGTTACTTAATTTGCAATGTTTTCTTGGGATGTGACATGTGTTTTTTTCAAGTGGTGCTTCTTAATCCTTCATTCTCTCTCTCTCTCTCTCTTTAAGGGGGGCGGCTATTCCTCTAATGGGGGGGATTCTTCTTTTGGGGGAGATATCTATGTACATGGGCACCTAACATGGCCTCATTTGTTAGGACCCATCTTTTGACCCACCTAAGCTACAATTAAGAGGGGGTATTAGTGTAGGTTTTTTATTTTTCTTATGTTATGGGTTATTTATTTTCCTACACATTATCTAAGCTTGCTTAGGTTATTAGGAGTGGTTAATATGAGGACACGTGGTAAAATACTTCAGCTACATGTGTAACTCTCCACCTCACATGGGTAGTTGAGTTACTCACCCTCTTTTGGATTTTTGTGACACCTCTCATAACCACTATCATATCATTTCCTATGTGGGTTATGGGGTAGTTGGGTATCTCACCCTCTTTCAACTTTATGTGCCACCTCTTATAACTCTTTCTATTTTCGTATAAAGAGGTTATGCCACATGTTTTGACATTTACCAAGTAGGTAAAAACCTCCCACCTTTTATGGGGTAGTAGGTAAAACCTCCCACTTTTTATGGAGGTTGGAGTTTATACACCTCTTGGATGTATATGCTATTATTTTTCTATATAATAAGCACTATACTCTCACCTTCACTAGTTTAGTGATATCTTGGTGAGAGTCTTCTCTAGATTCTCTTATGTCTCTATTTTTCTCGCATATCAGATTTATCTTCATTCATCTATGTTGATCTTCATTCATTTTTTGCTTGGAATTGTATGTGATCTATTACTAACATCAGATCCTGGCTTGGTTCTTGCTTATGATAGAATCTAACAACTATTTTGGTGAAAAGTATCTGTGTTTGGATTATATATATTTACTACATATGTATTAGATGGTTGTATTGATTGGAGTAGGCTGATTATGGCAGACTGATCTTAGTTTTCTAGTTGGTTGGATGTTTGTCCTTGAGTGACATTTATATATATGATCAATATTGGCTCAAATTCAAGAGTGTGTGAGGAATTCCTTGTCTTATTTTTATCTTGAGGTTGTTGTGGATTATCAAATATTGGTTCTAGCAAGTCATGCTTCTTTTATGGTGGACCACATATCTTGTTTTGGGTCTAGATTAAGATATTTTGGGTAAAATTGTTATGAACCGGCTAATGTGTTTTAGTTTTTGTGGTTGTGTGTAGAACCTTTATGAGGATAATTGAAAGGTGTGCTGACATGGCGTGAATCTTCACATGTCTTCTTTGAATTCTACATAAAATATTTTGGGTCGATATTGTATATACACTTCACATATTTAAAAACAACCTAATAGAGGTTATTGATGTTCTAGTTGGTATATAAAGGACAAATCAATTATGTTAAGACAAGTGAAGGAAATAGTGATGGATAGATGGTGTGCACAAGTATGGAGATGAAGTAATAAGGTATATTATATGAATGGATGTTTGTTTGACATAAAGAAGAGGTCCACATGTATTATAGAGAAATGTTGTATTAGATTAGTATTAAACTCTAAATTGTTATTTGCACGTTGGTAGATGTTATTCCTTCTATAGTTTAAACTTCTTATTGCTATCATATCTAGACAATTGTTTTATATCTTTCCCTAAAGAAGTTCTCTTCAATTATGTAAGTTCCTTTTTATATCTTGCCTAAGGTTTTGCACCTTAGTCTACAAGTCCATAGTAGTGAGCTCCTTGGACTATGACCAAATTATTTATAAACAATTTCTATATATACTATAAGTTAGAATCTCACCACATAAAAAATACTTGTGTTCTTGTGTGGATGCATTTGTTGTCCCTGTTCTTTGCTTTCATGTACATGAATTGAATGAAGATTATGGTTAAGTGTTTTAATTTGATTAAGTTGTAGTATATCCTGATTCACCCCCCTCTCAACATCCGGTCGTGTTCAATAATTGGTATCAAAGTATTGGTTCCTGAAGAGACAACTTAATTGTTGAGGTCAATATGGGATTTTGAACACTACATTTGGAGAACAATTGGATGAACTAGATGCTATGGGTTAGGGTGATTAGGATGATGTTAATTGCATTGTTGACATGGAAGGAGAATTGAAATTTGCATTGATAGACCTAGATGAAATTAGAGTAAAACATAAGAAGGCAGTTGAAAAGATCTCTTATCTAAGAATCTTGCTTGATAAAAGAAAGAAGGTTATTGATAAGTTTTAAACAAAGCTTTCTGACACTAGTAAAGAATTTTTGATACTTGAGGAAGAAGTAATCAAACTAAAGAAGGAATTGAAAGATGCGAATAATCATATCAATAATGGGTTGAAACTCAAAGGTGGAAGTGAAGTACTTGATGTTAGGCTAAGTGTTTAGAAACAAAGTAAAGATAAAGGTAGACTTGGTTTTGAAGATGGTGAATATTCCAAGTTGTCTAACAAGAAAGATAAAGGAAAATAAAAGGTAAAGGATGATTTGAAGAACCCTAAAGATCAAAAGAACCACAATGCAGAAAGGAAGTTCCAAAACTCAAATAATGTAAGGAAACCTCCTCTTGTTGCTCCCAAGTATTCATCTTTTAATGGTAACTATTTTTCCTGCAATAGGTTTGAACCTAAAGCTAGTAAATGCATAAGTGAGATAAAAAATTAATATTTTAACATGAAAATTATCACTATTGTAATAAGTTTGGACATAGAGAAAAAGAGAGTAGAAGTAGGTTGAATTTGAATAGTACCAATTTATGTTTTGGTAGAGGTGTTCACTCTTTCAATGGATATTGTTATGTTTTCAATGTATATGAACACAAAGATGTTGAATGTAGATTGAATAGGAATTATGGAAGAAGTAAAAATGGAAGAAAAAATGGAGGAAAATCGCAACAAGGTGTAGTATGCTAGAATTTTAATAAAATGGGACATATTGCAAGACACTGCTAAAGAAGGAATGAAAAGGTAGCTGATCTAGAAAAGAAAGTTGAAATCAATGAAGAGAAGGAGAAGATGAAGATGACATGGGTAAATAAATTAGAAGATGAAAATGAAGAGAATACTAAAGATCCATCCACACCTACTATAGGCGTTGACCCTTCCTCAAAAACCTAAGTCAAACAACATTTTTTGAGGGGGAGAACTTAATGTAGATATCTTGTGATGGACTTGTAAAGCACTGAGAGGGGGGCGGGGGGGGGTGAATCAATGACACCAAAAATAGTACAACTTTAATCAATGACTGGTAGATAAACTTAACAAGTTAGTTAAACAATATGCATGCAATAAAAAATGATATAACAACATCCACAATAAGTAAACATCCACCATAACACAAGTGTTTATACATGGAAAACCCAAATAGGTAAAAACCACAATGAGTTGGGACTCACAAGTTAACTATCTACAATAATAGATAATTGATTGGTTAGGGTCTACAAAATTCTCTACTAGGAGTGAATCCTGTTAAAGATCTCAAAGCTTAGTTAAAATCTATACCCTGTAAAAGGTAGTACCCTATAAGGAGTAACCTCCGTGGAGGATTTCTGAATCCAAACTAATGATCACCTAGTTAGAGGAGTTGTACAATGAAGCTTGTTAGAGCTTACCCTGTTAGGGGATTTGATTGTTCCAGTGATTAGAAAACAACAGGTGATGTGATCTAGTAGTAGCACAAATTGCTTGTATAGATCCTCTTCTACACACTTAACACTTCTTTACCAACATACTATGCAACTTAACACTTCTGCTTTTACACATAACATATCACTTTCGCTCATTAAAAATAATTCATTGTGATGTCAATATATAGACATTTAGATTTCATGTTGGCCTTTAGAAATTATAACACAATTACTTAGGTGTAGTGTACTTGGTCAAGTGATCATAACTCATCACAAAAATACCACCAAATCTTGTTGGTAAGGATAAATCATCACAACTTGTGATAACTCATCACATAATTAATGAATACCAGTTGGAACAATCAATACCAGTTGGAGTTAAACATATAAACCATTTATCCTTGATGCTCCTATGATAATCTTCGCTGGATCCTCATGTTGATGTCGAGTTATGCAAATCCACTGGTTGTCTCCATGTATATATCAGTTGTCACCATGTACCAGTTGGATATAAACCTCTAGAATACTGGTTGTAGTATAAACAACTTTGAAGTCACATCGGTAGACAATATGAACATATATGTGTGCATGTGTTTCATCAATGAAAACATATGATAAATTTTAATCATTACAATCATCATCAAGCCAACAATCTCTCCCTTTGGCATTGATGGAAACACTTAGAAAATTTTATAGTAATATCACTGTGTTCTTACATAAAAAATTTATACACATACACATACTCCCCCTTACTATATACATCATACAAAAATTTTCACAACACACATACATATTTCTACTCCCCCTTTGACAACAATGCCAAATTGAAAAGAAATATATATATATATATATAGAAAAGTTTGTATCAAATGTTTTACATATACAAAAACTTTGAAAAACAACTGAATCAAGATTCATGCATTCGTAAGTCTCATGAAAATAACATTAAAGTTCCTCTTTAACTGTGATAAGGAATGTTTCCATGTCTGCAACATGTTCTCAGTGTATTCAAGTGTAGACATAATTTGTGTATGGAACTCTTCCATGGAATCAAGTGTACAGGTTTCTAGAGTAGCTAAAATAGCTTCTACATTCTTGTAGGCTCTTTATAGTATGTCCACTTGGGATATGAGTAGACTCTTCAATTCCTTCAGAGACCAGAGTCTTTTTGCTTTCTCAAGATCATAGTTATCCAACCTATTGTGCAAATTGTCCATAGACTTGCTAAAAGAAAAAATAGAATCTTGAAGTGGTACATATGCATTACATATCTTTTCTAGCTCTTGCTCTCTTTCAATTCACCTGTTATTGATATTAGAATAAAAGAATGAAACATTCGAATAGCTTTTCTTAACAAATCTTTATTAAAAAATAGAGCAATTTTTCCTGAATCAATTTCTTTCATAAGTTGCTCTCCACGCTTCTTCTAGTAACTCTTCTTAGCATAAGTTTATGCTGCTTCTTCAAGTGACTTAATTTGGTTAGATGCATCAATAACCAGTTGACCAAGTTTGCTAATAGGAGTTGATAGATGTCCTATAGCAGTTTCTAGTAGACTTGATAGAATATATACAACATTATGAATGGTGTCAGCTTCCATTCTTTTCTCTTTAAGTCTCTTCTTATGAGCTCTAGATTGCATGACAGTTGCAATCTTCATCATTTTAGATGCACTCATATTATCAACAATTATAGGCCCTGAGATGACTAATGAGTCATCATCATCTTCATCAGTCTGCTGTATGACTAATTTTTTTACCAATTTAGAAGATGTTGCTTTAACAATTGCTTTCTCTTGTCCTTTCTTTGTTTTGTATTCAGAGATCTGAGTATCAATATTTTCATTAGATCCCTTCTAAATGTCCTATGAAACTGGTGGGGATTGGGGTTTCTCAGGTTGTTCCTTTGCTGGTGGAATATCCACTCTTGGTTGAGTTGCCGATTTCTCAACTGAAGTAACATGTAAGTTAGTGATTTCAAGTGGTTGCATATCTAGTACATTAATGTTTCCAGATAGATCAATTGTATCCTGAGTATCATCAACAAGTATGACTTGTTGGACAATAGTGTCATATTTTCTCTTGACATGATAGACAACATCAGCTTGCATAATTTCTTCTTTATCCATTTCAGGTCGATCAATAGTATCTTTCTCATCCTTAGAAGAATGTATAAGCTCCTCCATCCATTGGATATTACAAGCAATCTGATGAGTCTCAGTCTCAATAGGTTGCACCTTTCCACTGACTAGCTTCAATCTTCTTGTTTTGTAAGCAAAACGAACTTTGTACTTATCAACTAATTCATTCATCTCATCCTTTGACAAATTAGGAAAATATTACACAAATATATCATCTATAATTCCTTTTTCTTTTTTTATTGCTTCCTCCCATTTATTCAAAAGAATAGTATACAAGGAATTAGAGATATTATTTTTAAGATCATGAGGTAATCTATTGTAATGACACAAATAATTGATTACTTGTTGAATAATTTGTTCCCTTTCTTCTTCATTGAACGAATCAAAATGATCTTTGACATTATCAAATCTATTTCTTCATAATATCTTTATTGTCCTCTCAAAGGTAGTCTCAAGCTTGTAGTTTAAGATATTAGAAGACATAGTTGCCTTTGGCACTTCCTTCACTTGCTTAGCTGCTCTACTGGTTGCTTTCATTTTCTTGGGTTCTTTCTTAGTGTCAGTACCTTCGGATTCTTCTTGGAGAATTATTTTCCAACCTCTTTTCTTCAATACATTCTCCTTCTTTGCATAAACTTTAGGTGTTGGTTCCTTTTTGGTTTGGACACTTTGTGTCACTCTTGTACTTTTCATCATCAGAGGTGCTTGCTCAGCCTTCTTCTTCTTACCTTTACCACTCATGGTAGGAACACTACTGGTTTCAACTTGTGCAGTTTGAACTTCAACAATATACAATTTTACCTTATTTTTATCCTTTGGAGATGCCAATAGGTTATTAGCATAACCAATCAGTAAGTCATAGTTGACCTCATAACTCATATCTTCCATTTCTTCTTCTCTAGGCTCAATTGCCTCCATCAAACAGAAATCAGTGGTAACTATGAAAACAATATCCTTAGCAAAGATTTTTACTACATCCTCAAGCAATCTTACTCTCTTGCTCATTTTCTTCTGAAATTCATTGAAGTATTTGGTCATTGCAGCAGAAAAGGTGTTCTTCACAGCCTTGATATTGTTCTTAATCTGGTCAGATACCGGTAGATCCTTAGACCATTTAAGATCACCTATTCCCGGTAGGAAATTTTGGAAATAAAATAATAGCCCAATGAATAACTATCCAAATTTAAACTTTAGACTATTGTCCTTCTTGACAGACTAAAGATTTAATAATAATTGTCTCCTTATGGCCTCACATCGGTCATAATTGGCATTTTTAGCTATCATCATGTAAGTAGTATGCACCTCTGCAGATGGAACACTATTCAATCTATTAGAATAGAATACCCAGTAGCCTATAACCATAACTGCCAACTTTACCACTGGGTCCTTGATGTTATTGATAGAAAAAGCACTCCCATTAGATGTTGATCTGGTTAGAGTGTTTACTGTCTCTTTTGAAATATGCCTAAGCTTAGGTACTTCACCACTTGAGTAAAAACCAGGTATAGCTTGAATAGCTTCCTTGGTTATAGTACGAGTCCTTTCTAAATACATGTTTTCCCCATGAACTCGACTCAAAATAGTTCGGATATGTTCTTATTCAAAATCTTTAAGAAAGTAAGCTACATTGTGAAAACCTTTTTCATAAACCCTAATATAATCTATTTGAATCTTTTTGTTTTCATCGAAAAGGGATTTTAACTGAGAATATATCGACAATGATCCTAAATCCTCAATCTTGCAATCAATGTAGCCGGACAAATCTCATTTCACTATAACACCACTAGGAACTTGTCATAAAGCATTATAAGACACAATTCATTCTACTTTTACAACTTCCATAGGTTCAGATGTAATCATCAATTTCTCTATTGTTTTAGAAGATGATGCCATTCCAGATTCAAAGCAGGATTTTTCAAAGAAATACCTTATTTCACGCACGTTGCCTCTTTAACTAGTTGAATGCTCTAGTGCACACCAATTCAGTCTTCAACAACCGTCAAATCAGCTTGATTAATCAAATCACAATGCAACTTTGACTAAAATCAACTAACAATCCTTTATTATCTCTGCGAGTACTAAAAAATTCTTTCTCATATGCGTTAGGGTAAAAACAACAAAGTGAAAACTCACTTTTATCCTTTTTACCTACTGCATTAAATGATCATCCATTAGGGTTACAAACCCTAATTACACTGCTTAATGATACATAGATACAAAACCAGTTGATAACCGATTGACAAAAGGATCAAAATTGCATGCATTCAAATTCTCTTACCGCTCATTTATCTCAAGAGGTTTAGAAGTGGATTTACTGTTAAGTTCCCCTTAGCCATATGAAAAATCTTAGTTCACTAGTGTAGAATTCTCCACACTTGGTGAAGGAACAATTTCTTCTCCAGGTTAGTCATCACTCTTCTTCTTCCATATTTGATTCATTTCTTCTTTGGTTTCTTCAACATTAACTTAATGCTTTCCTTTTTGATCCTTAGAAGGATTGATCGGTTTTCTCTTTTTGGGTCTACAAAATTTTGCCATGTGTCCTAGTTTATGAAGTGATAGCAGGCCATACCAGATGATCTCCAAGGTCCTACATTACCTCTCCTAGTTCTTCTTCTGCAATTGATAGCCACATGACCAAAGTTGTTATAGATGGTGCAAATGACATTTGTTACCTTTTCCATCTCAAATGGACTAAACGGGTTTCTGTAGGGTCTTTGCCAATTCATGTTGACCCGGTTGTCAAAATTTCTCATCCAGTTGCCATTTGGTCTTGAATGCATATTGTAGACGTCTAAAAATGGTCAACGCTTGCGGAGTCTTACTTTAACATTTACGCATTGCCTTATTTTAGGGTTTTTGCGTCGCATTAACATTTCTCCTATGTCACGCATTTGGTCTTTATCATTTGCGAGCATCGAGTCCTTCTGCATTCTTCAGTTGTCTCGCTTTCAAAATTGGTTTTGTCGACAACAATCTTCAGTCATGATTTTGGTCAATCTTATCCTGTCGCATAAATGTGCATGCTAATTTGTCATCATTTTGGACATCATCAATCCTAATTAGGGTTTTGTCCTCTTGTCAATCTTATCGTTTTGCGTTATCATTTTCAATCTTGTCATTTTGCAATCAATTTATCATCGATCATCGTCCTTCTCAATCGTGTCAATTTGGATCAATTTGTCATTATTCCTCGTAAATTGGTGCATTTATCAATCAAATCATTTATCAATTCAAAATCATGATCGAATCGACATCAAATCAATTTTATATCAAGACCTAATTATCATCCTTGCATTTCTAATTTAACCTTGTTTGTCATTTTCTCTCCATTCTCCCTCTAGGTTAAATAATTTATTTATTTATCCTAAGTCTTCTTGTCACAATTAAATGTTTATTTAATTGGCTAATTAATTCCTCCTATTTTTGTAAATTAATTAATGAATGAGAAATTATTAATTAATTTACCTAATTTGCATCAATTTTCTAATTTCCTAATTCCTAATTTCCACCTATTTTCTAATTTGTCAAATTTAATTTCCACCTAATTAATTTTTCTCTAGTTCTCCCTATTTTTGTGCTTTGGTGGAAGCATGAATTTCTCATGCATCATACTTTTGGCATAGCATGATGTCATAAGCTTCTAGTCCTCTAACCTTTGCATTGGCAATATGTCATAATTCATGACATAGAAGGTGTCATAACCTTCTTCCTTCAACTCAATTTTGCCATTTTGAAATCAATTGCCTCTAATATCAATTTCATGCTAATCTTGTCTTTTCTCCAATTTATCTATAAATTGGATGAATTTCTTCAATCAAGACTAATCACTTTGTCGAATCAATCACGCTTCGAGTATTCTTGCGCTTCTATCTTGTCTACTTGCTTTCTTCTCATGTGTATGCACTTGTAGGTGAGATCCACAAACAAAGTTATTTGAAGAAGAAAGAAGGACAATGGAGCCGCATGAAGGAGATATTCAAATCTACATTTGGTTTGCTTAGTTTTTAATCTTGAATGTTTTGCTTTCATGTCTCTATTGGATTTAATTAGGATTGATCATTGCATTTGAGCTTTTGTGATTGAGCTAATGACTAATATTGAATTGCTTGTGATGATTTCCAATTTCCTAGCTACATTAATTGGTGAACCCGACATGTACTAACCCCTTAATCATGCTTTTGAGTGCTTTTGAGTTGATTTGTAGGTTAAAAACCCAAGAAACGGGGTAGTGCAGGGTTTTCTGGGAACTTTTGTGCCTGTGTCAAGCATTTTGCGCCTATGTCAAGGACATTCTGCACTTGTGTCAAGCATTTTGTGCCTGTGTCAGACATTCTGCGCCTGTGTAGGGCCAGAAACAGAGGTAAAAGACAGTGTTTTTCACTTGCAAATTGTTTTCTTTTGCATTCTGTTTCTGCTTTTTTGGTTTTGTTGGTACTGATTCTCTGTGTAGAACCTTGGCATATGCATGACAAAGACAACAAATGAAACTACTAACACATTTTATGCAGGTTCGATAGTCAAAGACTAAACATATCAAACTTCTGACTTGGGTTTTGTAGGTTGCCTGGGACTACAACTAAACTTTGTGTTTGTAATTAATGTTTAGGCACCTAGTATGATTTCTAAATAGGATGGAATGAATGTATGTTTTCTTTGATTGTTGAGTTTGACATTGGAGTAGGAGAGTATGCTCTCATCCTTCTTAGGGTGATCAGAAATCTAGATCTTCAATACCATGCTCATGTTTTTGATTGTGTGTCACCTTTAGAGGGCCTGCCTTCCCGACCATTTGCTTTTGCAAGCAAGTGACAATCATGAGAAGGGAATGACCCAAAGTGAGTATGGCTAGAATACCTTGGCATTCTAACTCACTATAAACAAATACCTGATGGGTGAAAGCTTTGAAGGAAGGGTTACGTGGGAATTGCAGTTACTTGGGAAGTGATGACCCTTGAACTCTTTCTCATATCAACATCTAAGTAGGACCTCATGGTCTAAATCGTCCTTGCGTGACTACATTTGTTTGGCATCTTGGTGGGCTTAATGTTTCAATCATGCTTGCATGACGCCAAGGAGTAATGCTTAATAGAAATCCTTACTAAACACCTTGTATTTAGAGGCCAAAAGTCCTTCTAGTTGCTTGAGAAGGACAAGTTTGGATACTTGGAAGAGATACTAAGTTCACCATGGGGAGATTTCCATGGGGACTGATGCTTGGCTGCCCTGAGAAGTGAGTGCCATGGAGGGGAGCCCATGGGGTCAAGCATCTATGTATTCTCCTTGAATCTCATAACGAGTCTACCTCTCAAGTACCTACTATCCTTACCTACCATAAGAAATGTGTGAATGAGCATGATTGTCTTGAGTCTAAGTTAAAATATCTTGTCTTCTTTACTTGTCAAAAGTTGAATTGCATTTCATTTAAAAAACAAGACAAATTGATTCAAAACAAGGTTAAACACAAGAGTATTTCATTCAACAAAGTTCAAAGCACCTTCAAACATGGTTGTCAAACATTGTTCAAAATCCTATCTCAACATTCATGTCACTTAGATTTAGGTTCATCCTAGGTTTGCATTTTGTAAATTCATTGTCAACTACCAAGGTTAGGTTTCACCTAGGTCATACTCTTTGCATATCAATAAGGGTCATCCATTTTGCATATGTCCTCTTGCATTAGAGTAATACCATTATCATACATTTGTCTTTGCATACCGTAGGTCCTTTCATTAAGTTTAGGTCATTATCATATCATATTAGGGTCACTTGCATAGTAATTGTCCCTTAGCATATAGTGTCAAAACTAGGTTTTGTCATACTTGAGTAAACCAAATCTTTGATAAACCCTAAGTCATTGTTAGGAGGTCTAGACCTTATCAAACCTTTTCTCTTTATGTCATTATTGTCATTTGGTCAAACCTAGCTTAGTATCCAAGCATATAGAGGAGACATTGTCATTTTGTCCTTTTGTCACTTGGTCCTTTTGTCCTTTGAGGTCTAGACATCATTTCAATTTCCTAAGGGTCTCTTTTTAGATTTGCATTTCAAAAGTTTGTCAAAATCTTAAAAAACAACCAAGAACATAGGTTGCATTCATGCCATAGATTTCATTCTCATTCATTTAGTTTGCATTTAGTTGCATATCATATATTTTTCTTGAAAATTTCAAAAATATTGCATTTGCATAAGTGACATGCTTGTTGAAACAAAATCAAAATCTAAAAAGGTGGGTGAACCAACGTATCAACCCATTGACAACATATCAAATTCACTATTTCAAACTAGTCAAACAGTACAAATTGAAGGTTCATCAAACACATCACTACCACCATATGGAATGGTTCAACTTGGACCACCTCCATTATATGAACCAGTGTTTGTACCTATGAAACCAGGACATGGGAGTGTTCCACCAACACCAAGAGGAAGTACACCTTTCAATTGGAATCAACCACACCTACAACATGACATTCAAACTCAAACATTATATGAGGAACAAACTCTTTCGCAAGGATTTGGGTCAGACCAAGGCATTCAACAGGAGACAAATCCAAATGTTTTACCAGATTCTTCATCAGACTCCAATGCTTCTGATGATGTTGATATGTTCCTTCAAGATCCAAAGTTGACAAAAAAGATGGATAAATTCTTAAACAAGGTCTTTAAGATGTTCCCACAAAAATATCTTAACATGATGAGTAATGTGACCTCCTCAAGTGAACAAATCAATGTGCAAAAACAACAAGGCGGTGAGCTGTTAAGTTTCTCTCCACATCCAAATGAAGAAAATGTGCAACAAGAAACTCAACCTACCTTGATGAGTAAACGTGCTTCAAAGGCATTGACAGTGACTATTCCTCAAAAGTCACCATTTGAGACAATAAATAATCCATTATTCAACACAACACCTGTAACACAAGATCAAATGAAGACCACGCAAATATTGACAACTATCCCTCAACAAGTAGTGGTTCCTTACATGCATAAAATTGGATCAAAATCTAAGATGCAAGAAAGCTTCACGACTAGAATGCCTGATATCACCAATGTCCAAAACAATTCCACAATGCAACAAAGTTCTTATGTCCCGTTAAGCTCAATATATTTGCCAAACACTATTGCGATAGATCCTTCAATAATGGCGACACAAAGAGCTACGGATAGTGGTTTGCACCAACAACAATTGAGTAATGCACAAAAGGTACAATCAAATGTGCAAACAAGCAATGTACAACAACAACAATATCGCATTCGACAACAAATTGCAGTGCCTTCTGCCCAAGTTAATGCAAACTTGCAATCATCACAATGGATTGGACAAACAACATAGCAAGTTAATGCAAGTGCCATACCCATCTTAAGGAGAAACAACAAAAACCACCCAAACAAAGTTTTTTGCAAATGATGGGATATACACCGCAACAACAATTTCCACAAAATCAGAAAATTCTGATTTGTCAGCATCAACGACAACATGTGCCTCAATATGTGCCAAGACAAACAAGCTATCATACTTCACAACTACAATTGGCGCCTGTGCAATATCAACAACACACTCAATTGCAATATCAACCTAGGCTACAAGAAGCACAACAAAAAGGTCGATATCAAGGCATGGCACAACCACAACAACAAGAGATGTACCAAGAACATTATATGCCGGAGACACCAAAAACAGCCATTTCAGAGCATCAACAACCGATCGGAAATACAATGTATCGACAAAGAGTACCCACCAGGATTAATGATGGACCTCCAAAATCTGATACAATTGCGCAACAACTTGAGAAATTGCAATGACAAGTTGACGCATTAGAAAGTAAAGGAACAAAGAAATTGTATATAGATCAGGATTTATGTCCTAATCCATTTGACAAGAGCTTATAGATGCCTCCATTCACTAAGCATTTTGAGGCACCTAATTTTGAGAAATATAAAGGGAATGGCAATCCAAAAGATCACATTTGAGCATTTTTTGCGGCATGTATTGAAGTGAGCTATGAGGAGACATATTTAATTCGATTATTTGCACGAAGTCTCATGGGACAAGCCATGGATTGGTATTCGCATTTGCCAGGAAATATAAAGACTTGGTCTGAATTGGCTCAAAAGTTTATATCTCACTTCGCATTCAACATCAACAGTGACGTGACCATGTCAGATTTATGCAACACCAAGCAAAAGCAAGGTGAACCATTAGTGACTTTCTTGCAATGATGGCGAAGCTTGTATAGTTGTTCTTCCCTAGACATACCTAAACAACAACAAGTGAATCTGTTTATCCAAAATTTGGTCCTAGAAATGATGTATGAACTAAAATTGAAAAGTCCCAGTACTATAGAGAAACTCATTAAGAAAGGGATGAACATTGAAACTACTCTTCTAGCCAAGGGAATCATTAAGCTTAACAAATACAGTGACAACATGAACAATTCAGGGGATAGAAATAGATTTTGGTATAAGAACAAGAATGTCACTAATGATGGAGTTGTTGATGCAAGAGCGGTGAATTCAAATCAACCCCCATTCACAATCAAGAAATTGAGTGTTCCTAATATGTCAACTATGGAACAAAATCAAATGCCAATGAGAAATGTTACTCAACAATAGCATACTCAACACTACACTCAATAATATAATCAACAACAAGGCTAGCAACAAAACCAACAACGCAAACCTTTCCAATCGTGGGATGGGCCTCCTCGACAATTTACGCCATTGGGAGAGCCTATTGAATCAGTAATGAAACAATTAATACAAGCAAAATTTATCAAGCTACCAGATATCAAGGCAGAACCTGTGGTAAAGCCACATTGGTGGAATGATAATGCCTATTGTGAATACCATCGGTCCAAAGGACATAAAACTGCATCATGTTTTCAATTGAAACATCTGATTCAAGACTTGTTAGAGCAAGGAGTAATTGAGGTAGATCCACCCCATGCGACCTCTAACACTGATCATACCATTTTCAAAACTCCTTTGCTTGATCATGACAAGGGTAAAGCATCTTCTTCAAACTCTACCCAAACAACAAATTATGCAAATACTGGTTATAATAATGTCATCAATTTTTTTCATGCATCAAATGAGTATGTTTCCACCTTAAGAATAAAGGGACAAGATCCTTCTTGTGCAGTCACCACTCGTCGATCCAAAATAGTCCTAAAAGGAGCTCCTGCAGCTCCTTCCAAACCCACTCCTACAAGTCAGTACAATCTCTTGGATCATCTAGGAAAGACACCTGCACAAATATCAATCCTTGAGTTGTTGAAAATGTCCCCCATGCATCGTGCAGTCTTAGATAAAGCTTTAATTGAGTCCACTGTCCTGACAGACATTGATGTTGACCAGTTTCAATCCCGAATTGGACATCTAGTTGTTTCCCAAAATGTTGCATTTTCTGATAATGATATCTCACCTGATAAGCTCCCTCATAATGATCCTTTACACCTTGAAGTCTTTGTCCATAATTGCAAAATCCAATGAGTCTTGATAGATGGCGGAGCAGGTCTTAATATTTGTACCTTGAGAGTGGTCATTGGCCTTGGTTATACAGAAAAGGACATTGATGCTTCCAGAAGAATAATAATCAAAGCATATGATGATGATGAGCAGCCATCCAAAGGGATAATTACATTTCCTATCAGAGTCGGTCCAGTGACAGAAAACATGTTCCTGCAGGTCCTAGACCTCAATCTCCCTTACAATATGATTCTTGGCTATCCATGGATCCATGCAATGAAAGCAGTTCCATCCACCTATCATCAATGTTTAAAATATCCTTACAATGGAACTGAGATAACAATTCCAGGAGATCCTAATCCATTTCAATTTTGTGCTACTCTAAAGGATACCCCTCAGTAGCAAGTCCCCGTCAATAGAGAGGCCAAATCACATAGTTATGTGGATCCTACTGAATTGTTAGATGCTGTCAAAGGAAAATTAAAGATACAGGACCAAGGATGCGGAGAATATTCAATGGATCAAACATTCCTCATCGGGAATTTACCAATATCTCCAAAATCATATGGCAAACCACATTTGTTGCAAATGGAACCTAAGGTAGTTATTCAATATCAGCCTCCAACTACATTTACAAGATGGGGTGAACTTGACAAAGAAACTTTAGATGATGATGTCATAGATTGGCTTTATAAGGATCCAACTGAGACCCCACCTATCAAGTTGCCAGTAGAATGGTACGGCAAAGGATTTACTATGTTGCAAAAGAAAGGATATGACGGTTGCAGTGGCTTAGGCCTAAACAAGAATGGAAGGCTAGAACCTGAAATACCTAAGAGGCGACCTCCAACTTTAGGGTTAGGTTTTTTACCATTGTGAATTGGATCCTCATCTACCAAAGTGACCACGTGTGGAAAAGGACGTGACTTTGATGATGAAATAACACATGAGGATAGTCGACCCGAAACTGATTCCAATGAATGGGAATGGAGTTCTTTTTCTTCTAGCTCCTATGCCCTTGACAATATGTTCCTTGACCCTGATAATTTGCCTATGGAAGACAAACATGAAATAACTCCTCTTCCTAAAACATGTCTTAATGCTTGGATAGAGTCATTCTGGGACCCAAGCTCTGAATCAGATACAAGCAGTTCAGATAGTGATACCACAGATGTTTACATATTTACCATATCAGTCCTCTCTCTCCTTAAAACCGATGATGACATGCCCCTCATCTATCCCCAACTTATCCAATATGACTAACAAGAACCACTCACATTGGACTGTTTTCAAAATGATGAAGCAATTGCAGAATTCCTTGGACTATGGGAAGGCATACCACAAGGTGATCATAAGGCCGGATTTGCTATTGACCTAGATTCCACAACATATTTTGGGGAGTCAACTCCATCTTCCAGTCATCAAAATGAACAAAGAAAAGAAAAAGTAAAAAATCACAAGAATAGGTCTTTGAGTGAAAATCGTAAGGCACTCTCTGATCATACAAAAGTAAAAATAAAAGATGTACCTGTGGGTGGAAACCTCTCTGAGGCGCCCAAAGGTGGAAGAGTGGACATACCCCTATCAAGTCAGGATAAATCAACATTGCTTGTGTAAATGACCAAGGAAATCAATTTGGGTACACCTGACAACCCTAAGGTCATTCATTTTGCTGCTTCTCTATCAAAATAGGAAAAGATAGATTTTGTCAATTTCTTTCTTGAGAAGAAGATCAGCTTTGCATGGTCCTATGCAGATATGCCTAGCCTCGATCCAAAATTAGTCCTTCATCACTTGCCATTAAAAGCAGATGCCAAGCCTATTAAACAAAAACTCAGAAAGATGCATCCCTAGGTGGCTCTTTTTGTCAAGGTAGAACTGAAAAAATTACTGGATGTGGGCTTTATCAGACCCATCGATTATGCAGACTGGATTTCAAATTTGGTACTAGTTAGCAAAGTAATTTGGGGCATCAGAATCTGTATAGATTTTAGGGACCTCAATAAAGCATGCCCTAAAGATGATTTTCCATTGCCAAATATCGACATCATAGTTGACATGACTGCTGGATATGAGATGCTCTCATTGATGGATGGTTTCTCCGGCTATAACCAAATTCGCATTGCTCCTGAAGATCAACATAAGACTACATTCACATGTGCTTGGGTACCTACTGTTGGAATGTGATGCCCTTTGGTCTTAAAAATGCAAGCACAACATATCAAAGAGCGATGACAACAATTTTTCATGATTTCATGCATACTTTGATGGAGGACTATGTTGATGACTTATTATGCAAATCTGTCACAAGAGATAGTCATTTAGCCATCCTGGGCCCAATCTTTGACCGAATGGAGACCTACAACCTCAGACTCAATTCAAAGAAGTGTGTCTTTGGTGTCACAGCTGGAAAATTACTAGGGTACATTGTTTCCCATAGAGGCATTGAAGTTGACCCCGCCAAGGTTAAAGCAATAATGGATATGCCTCCTCCTACTAATCTCCGTCAACTAAGAAGTCTGCAAGGAAAGCTACAGTCAATCCACCGCTTCATAGCTCAGTTGATCGACAAATGCCATCCATTCCAACATCTATTGCATAAAGGTGTCACTTTTAAATGGACCGAGCAATGCCAATCAGCCTTTCAAGCTCTCAAGGACTATTTGTTGTTGCCACCTATTCTAATGCCTCCTATAGAAAGAAAGCCATTTATATTGTATTTTTCTGCAACTGAAACGGCACTAGGAGTTCTCTTGGCCCAATAGGATGAGAACAACAAAGAGCGAGCTATTTATTATATCAGCCGGACACTAGTAGGCTATGAGCTGAGTTATTCAACTATTGAACGAGCTTGCTTAGCAGTGGTATTTGCAACATAGAAGCTCCGACACTATATGTTAAATCACCAAACATTGCTGGTTGCAAAAATTGATCCCCTAAAATAATTGCTTAGCAGAGCAGCTTTGATGGGTCGCCTAGCAAAGTGGGTTATGATCCTCAGTGAATTTGATATTGAGTATATGGAGCGAGAGGCGATAAAAGGACAAGTCATAGTAGATCAACTTGCAAAGGCTCCTATTTATGATGATCATCCCATGTTGACTGATTTTCCAGATGAATCAGTCTTTGCTCTCACATCTTCTAATGAATGGAAGTTATACTTTGATGGATCCCATACCAAGTTCAGGTCTGAAGCAGGCATCTTGTTTGTCACCCCTCAAGGTGATGCTATTCCCAAGTCCTACAAAATAACTTTTCATTGTACCAATAACATTGCAGAGTATGAAGCACTGGTTACAAGACTCCGAGTAGCAGTCCACTGGAATATCACACATTTGCAAGTCTATGGAGATTCTCAATTAGTCATCCGACAAGTGAATGATGACTACAAAATAAAAGATGAAAAGATTATTCCTTATAAGCATATGGTAGATTTATTCAAGACAAAATTCATGGCTATCCATTTCAGTCAAGTTCCAAGAATGCAAAACAAGTTGGCAGATGTGATGGCTACGATCGCTTCCATGTTAAATATGCCAAACAATATGGACAAATGTGAATTTTTGGTTGAACAGTTGCTTGTCCCTTCTTTTGACATTCTGACAGTAGATGTGATGTGCATTCTTGTTGGTCCCAACTCCCCATGGTACAAAAATGTATATCAATATTTGAAATCCCAAACCTTACCACCTAACCTTTCCGCTAACCAACATCAAGCCTTCATCTGACAGACAGCCAAATATGTCATCATTGCCGACACCCTATACTATCGTTCCTTTGACCATACCCTCCTCAGGTGTTTGCATTCTGATGAAGCACAAACGGCTTTACACGAGGTTCACGATGGTATATGTGGGGGCCATTTCAATGGTCTAAGCTTAGCTAAAAAGTTGATTCGTGTTGGGTATTATTGGCCCACTCTAGAAAAAGATGTTCATGATTTTGTTAAGATATGCTACAAATGCCAGATCCATGGAAATTACATTCATGCACCAACCCAAGAGCTTCATTCTGCCATATCTCTGTGGCCCTTTTATCAATGGGGATTGGATCTTATTGGCAAGATTCACCCGACATCTGCAAATGGACACAAGTTTATCATTATAGCCACAGAGTATTTTGCAAAATGGATCGAGGCTATCCCCATGACCTATATCACTGGTGTGCAAATTTCAAAATTCCTATTGAATTATATCATATGCAGATATGGGATTCCCTTTGCCATAGTCACAGATAATGGTCGTCCCTTCAAGAATAAAGATGTCAAGGAACTCTGTGAAAAGTTTCATATCCAACACCATTTCTCTAGTCCATACTATCCACAGGGTAATGGTCAAGCTGAAGCATCAAATAAAACCATTATCAAGATCCTGAGAAAGGTTGTCAATGACGCTGGTCGAGACTAGCATGTATAGTTGAAGCCAGCACTATGGGCCTATTGCACTTCTATCCACACACCTACTGGCGCAACACCTTATTCCTTGGTGTATGGTGCGGAAGCCATTTTACCCTTGGAAGTGGAGATTCCTTCCTTACGTGTTTCCTTGCAACATCTGATTGATGATGAGATGCATAGAGTCTCTCAGTTGCATCAGCTTGAGATGTTAGATGAGAAACGTCAAACAACCCTGACACATTTTCAAGCATATCAAAACCGTCTTCGTTGCTCTTATAATAAGAAGGTCAAAGGGCGACACTTCGAAGTGGGAGATCTGGTTTTAAAGGAAAACCCTAAGAATGCACAGTCTACTAACATCATCAAAGGTAAGTTTGAACCTAATTGGGTTGGGCCTTTCACAGTGACTGCCGCCTATGGCTCGGGGGCATATCAGCTTGCCACTCTAGAAGGTGAACCTTTGTCTGATCTTGTAAACAACATGCACCTTCGCAAGTACTGGGCATAATTTTCTATCAGCACTTCTTCCAGTATGATCCTGAAAAAAAATACAAAACAAAAAATCAAAAAAGAAAAAAATACAAAAAAAAAGTGAAAAAAAGAAAAAGAGAAAAAGAGCAAAAAAAGTAAAGAAAACTGATTTGCCCTCTAGTGAAAACCTGGTAAACAGGCCTTTTGGGCAAGTACCGTGGTGAAAACCTGGCAAACAGGTGCCATGTGTAAAATGAGATCATTGCTTCGTCATCTGTCATGACCTCTAAGCTATGCTTTCTCTCGACCGGTTTATCATGCCTATCTTTCTCTTGACCCACTTTTCTATTCCAGGCCTGTGATTGGTCAACATCATCATCTTGCATACTCTATTTCTTGTGAATACATTCCGATCTGGGCCTCTATATATGTCTTTCTGATGTGCATTGGGTATGCTCCCTTTGTCGTGATCAATCACTGGAGCTTTTAAATTGAAAAATGTCCTGAAATAATAAAAAAAAATTGAAAAATGTCCTGAAAAAATCCCTAAAAAAAAAAAAAGTCATATAAAGTCCTGGAAAAATGAACACAAAAAAATTTCAAAATATTAAAATCCAAAAACAAGCATTTTGCAATAAATGATCCCTTTTGTGCATAAGACAAATCACTGAGCATCCCTCCAACAACATGCAATCATACACTATGCTTTAATGAAATCACGCTTAAACAGATGAACTTTTCAATCAAACTAGACATTCAAACTGATCGCACTTGTCATATCAATCAACCGCAAATTTATTTGTCCTTGTCACTAATATCATGGGTCTTATACAGGGTGTGGTATACTCGAAACCAGACTGTGTCCTGTCTTAGACAGGGTACCGCATTCCCCGAAACCAGACAGCATGATCATCCTATCAGCACTTTCAACTTTTGACAATGAAGATCAAGATGTTTGTTTGATTTGTTGGAATTTGTGCATCTTATCTTTTTACTGATTTATCTTTGGCTTCGGTCATGTTCCTATGTTGCTCGATGATGTCACTGAGTGATTTAGAGTGACCGGGATGGTTCATTGTCCCTTTCTATTTTGTTGTGATTGTTGTTTGTCTGCAATGTGTCTATCTTTTGTAAAAAGGGTTGCATTTCAGCTCTGGCCTTCAATGCCATGATGCTATGCATCCATTTTGCTACATTAAAATAAAGGTTCTCACCTACAAAGTGCATTACTGAAAGCAAGTTTTTCTTCGCCTCTAACTGTCCTCTGTTCTTCTTACTAACATTTCTTCTGTCAGTTTGGATAGTCAGTTCGGTCTAGTGCTCTGATTTCCCCAAACACACATATGCTGCATCCTGCATCCATTTGGTTAGTACATTTGCACTATATCAAGCATCACATCCAGCATTTTATCTAATTCATATTATAAATGCATCAAAAACACATAAAAATACATCCATACATGTTCCACAATAGTACATAAACAGTGCATAAGTCATCCATACATGGAAAATAACATAAGTCATAACACATTGCATCCCATCATATCGATGCATATCATATCATATATCCACATAATATCAGAGTACAAAATTGGATTGTCTGTCCTAAGTATGGCCCGCAAGCTGACTACAAAATGTCAAACTACATAATGTCCACTGTCCGTCATACAGAGCATGTGCCTCTGTCACTGGGTACTCCCTCTGTCCTCCTCATCCCTACCATGTCTCATGGATGATGTCCCTCCTAGTCCCGGCTATGGTGGTCTCATAGGTCCACTCACCCCCATGCTGCTCAATGACCTTCGAGAGCGTGCCCTGCTCTCTGTCCTTGATCGTGCTCGATATGAAGTTGCTCTCTGCTCTGGTGGGACTGCACTCTCATATAGTGTCCTCCAATAGCGTATCTCCTCTCCAATCTCTACCAACATCTGTGCCATCTCCCATGCACTGGCATCCCTAATCGACCCAATATACTCAGTGACTCGTTGTTCTTCTCGCTGTGCCTGAGCTATTGTTGTATCTTGAGCCGCTATTAGTCTGGCTATCTCCACTCTGAACTGATCTTGTTCTGTCCTCATGATGGCATTCTATCTCTCTAAAGTCACAATGTGATCATGCTGACTTGCTATGGTAGCCCTGCACATCTCCATCTCCTCTATGCTAGCTGTCTTCAGTTATATGGGTATATCCTACAATGCCTCATGCTCGCCTGAATCTGGCTCATCCTCATCATCCCCATCCTCATCTCCATCCTCGTCATCCCCCTCATCCTCATCACCGCCCTCATCCTCCTCGTCCTCATCATCTCCCTCCTCCTCTCCTGCGAGTGGGAAGTCCTCCTGTCTCCTCGGTACTGGAATATCAAGATCTATCAATGGCACTGGTCGTCATCATACAAACCATCTCTCATACTCCTCTGTCATCCTGACATCCTCCACATCTGATCTCCAATCCCACTGTCTCTGCTGTAGCTATGTGAAGTCAGCATATGCTATGTGTCGCTAAATCATACTTCCCCACTGACTCGTCTCTCTGTGAGATTAGGCAAAGTGTGCAGTCCTCCTAGGTACATCATGTCTCTCTCCAAACTGTCATCTGACTCTCTCTGGCAAGTACATCTCAATCACTCTTTGGTGATTCACTGATCTCCCAATCAGGTACCTCTCCTGTCTACAATATGGTAGCTCATCATTATCATCTGACCATCCAGGGCGATCACGATATGGCCTCCATGTGAACTCTCTCAATCTGTCTAGCTCATGTCACCAATACAATATGTATCCAAATAGACCCTATCTCAGTGCTCCCCCATAGCAATACACATATGGTCAATGTGGTACTACCTATCTTTCTGCAATCGGTCGACATATGGCTATGTGCTCAAATTCCCATACCTGTAACAGTGTGACTCCACAACTCAATGTCTGCACTCCCTGATATGCTATCTGATGCAGCTGAAAATATAGCATAGCAAGTACACATGGTCCCCATGCGTACACTGTCCCCTCTATTGTCTTCTGCTCTAGCACTCTTCTCCATCCAATAGGGAATCTGTGTCCTCATCTGTCCCCTACTAGTAGACATGCTATCACCACTGCTATCACCACATATTGTCGATCATACTCTGATGCCATGGTCTCCCAACTAATCTCCCTCTCTATGATATCCAGATCATCTGCGTCGCACTCAAATAATCTGCACAAAGTGTCTCTCCCTGTCACTGGGTCATACTCTACCATCTCTCCATGAATCGGAATGCGAAGAATATGCCATACATCCTCCAGTGGCATAGTCGCCTCTCCAGTCGCCAGATGGAAGGAGGAGGTCTCCGAATGCCATCGCTCTGCCAATGCGGTAAGTAGTCCTGTATTTGCCCTAATCTTGGGCATGAATGTGATATAGTATATCCCAAGTCCTGCTAATGTATCTCTATCTGTGCTCCTAAGTCTATGTCGTAACATGAAGCAGTTTGGTTAGTTCTCCCGCATGATCAATGGATACTATCGACTCTGCATCACAATTGCGGCATATTTTGTCAGTTTTAGGGTTTTCTCCTATGGGTTGAATTTCCTCATTTCATGTCCAAATCAGGGTGTTTCCAATCTATTTTGACCTATCCTATTCTTATCCCCTTTTTCGGGATCATTCGCATGCCAATTTTGACCAAATTAGGGTTTACACTGCACAATTGCACCTGTGTGACAAGTCCTATGCCTGTATAGCATAACTTGTGCCTGTGTACCCTTACACAAGCATAGAAGACCCTACACAAGTGTAGGATTCACCCTACACAAGTGCAGGAGTCTCTTTCTGCATCCCCTGTGGGCCCCGCAATGTCCCGCAAGCAAGTCAAATTAATCAAATTGAAAACATGGGTTTTTGAGATACACACTGCTACTCCTACGTGTGTGTACATACTCTCCAAGGTGATCTACCATTGGAATGTTTTCCATCTCTCTGCAAGTGTCCTTTTCCAGAGCAACAAATTCTCCTCTTTGGCTAGTGCAAATGAGCAATTTTCACTCTCTTTGCCTCATTTATAGATCTTTGTCAATGCATAAATGGCGTGCACCCTATCCATCTTATGTTGGTCGTGGTCTTTTGCATATTCTTTTGTTTGTCCTTCGTGCATCCGATCTTCGATTGTCAGTCCATTCAATCCTATCATTTTTATCGATCAATTGGCCTCTTTTCTGCATGTTTTCGGCCAATTCCTCGAGGGGGCATGCATATGTCATTGTCATTGTCTGGGGCATTTTCATTATTGTTCTTTGAAACAATGCTTAAAATCGCATTGTCTCAAAGAGGGGCAAAATGTAGACGTCTAAAAATGGTCAATGCTTGCGAAGTCTTACTTTAACATTTACGCATTGCCTTATTTTAGGGTTTTTGCATCGCATTAACATTTCTCCTATGTCACGCATTTGGTCTTTATCATTTGCGAGCATCGAGTCCTTCTTCTGCATTCTTCAGTTGTCTCGCTTTCAAAATTGGTCTTGTCGACAACAATCTTCAGTCATGATTTTGGTCAATCTTATCCTGTCGCATCAATGTGCGTGCTAATTTGTCATCATTTTGGACATCGTCAATCCTAATTAGGGTTTTGTCCTCTTGTCAATCTTGTCATTTTGCGATCAATTTATCATCGATCGTCGTCCTTCTCAATCGTGTCAATTTGGATCAATTTGTCATTATTCCTCGTAAATTGGTGCATTTATCAATCAAATCATTTATCAATTCAAAATCATGATCGAATCGACATCAAATCAATTTTATATCAAGACCTAATTATCATCCTTGCATTTCTAATTTAACCTTGTTTGTCATTTTCTCTCCATTCTCCCTCTAGGTTAAATAATTTATTTATTTATCCTAAGTCTTCTTGTCACAATTAAATGTTTATTTAATTGGCTAATTAATTCCTCCTATTTTTGTAAATTAATTAATGAATGAGAAATTATTAATTAATTTACCTAATTTGCATCAATTTTCTAATTTCATCATTTCTAATTTCCTAATTCCTAATTTCCACCTATTTTCTAATTTGTCAAATTTAATTTCCACCTAATTAATTTTTCTCTAGTTCTCCCTATTTTTGTGCTTTGGTGGAAGCATGAATTTCTCATGCGTCATACTTTTGGCATAGCAAGATGTCATAAGCTTCTAGTCCTCTAACCTTTGCATTGGCAATATGTCATAATTCATGACATAGAAGGTGTCATAACCTTCTTCCTTCAACTCAATTTTGCCATTTTGAAATCAATTGCCTCTAATATCAATTTCATGCTAATCTTGTCTTTTCTCCAATTTATCTATAAATTGGATGAATTTCTTCAATCAAGACTAATCACTTTGTCGAATCAATCATGCTTCGAGTATTCTTGCACTTCTATCTTGTCTACTTGCTTTCATCTCATGTGTATGCACTTGTAGGTGAGATCCACAAACAAAGTTATTTGAAGAAGAAAGAAGGACAATGGAGCCGCATGAAGGAGATATTCAGATCTACATTTGGTTTGCTTAGTTTTTAATCTTGAATGTTTTGCTTTCATGTCTCTATTGGATGTAATTAGGATTGATCATTGCATTTGAGCTTTTGTGATTGAGCTAATGACTAATATTGAATTGCTTGTGATAATTTTTGATTTCTTAGGTACACATATGTGGTACAATATTATTTTCTCCATATCTGCATTCAACTAATCTATGTCCATACATTTTATATGTGAAGCAATGACCTTCAAATTTCTTGGACACATACCTAGCATTAGTATTGTATCTTGTATTTCTATTAGATTTGTCTCTACAAACATTTGCAGTGTGACCAGGTTTATGGTAAACAAAACAAATAGGTTTAAAGACCTTCTTACTAATAGGAATTTTGACCTTAGGATATGATTTATTCTTAAGAGTGATGCTCTTGGTACTGGAGGATTCACCTTTTTTCAGATGTGTGAAAATGAAGTCCAGAAGTATCATCATTCATCCTTTGTGATTGAATTTTCTCTTCTAGCAAGGTCGAACTTTTGTTGAACTTTTCCAATTTCCCATTTGCTTCAGTGAGCTATCTGGTGAGATCTTCATTATGTTTTGATAGGTTCTCTCTCAGAGATGGTGCTAATTCAAGATCTAGTTGTAGGTTCTCTTTTTCTTCTCTTTCTGCATTCAAATGCTCATGGAAGGTAGTGTTCTCTCTCTTGATCTTGGCAATCTCATGATCTCTTTCTTTGGTAAGATCTTTAGTAGTTCTCCTAGCTTCCAGTTCCTGACTCATGTGGATAGTAAGACCATCTAGCTCTCTCCTTAGATTTAGCTTTTCACTATTTAGTTTTTCAACTTCCTCAGCTAAAGCATCAATATTGGCCTCATCTTAAGAACTATTATGAAGCATTTCTAACAACTGTTGAGTTAGCTCTCTTCTTTTGACTTGAGAAGCTTTCAGTTTGACCCTTAGAGTTTCAAGTTCATTCCTACTAGCCTCAAGCTCTCTAGCCATCTCAAAGTAGCTCAGATCCCCCATGGTAGCTTTAGAGTTCCCTTCCAAGTGATTAGGAATTAAAGAAGTTAGGATTTGATACCAATTGATGGACTTGTAAAGCACTAAGAGAGGGGGGTGAATCAGTGACACCAAAAATAGTACAACTTTAAACACTGATCGATAGATAAACTTAAAAAGTTTGTTAAACGATATGCATGCAATAAAAAATGATATAATAGCATCCACAATAAGTAAAACATCTACCATAACACAAGTGTTGATACATGGAAAACCCAAATATGTAAACCACAGTGAGATGCAACTCACAAGTTAACTATCTGCAGTAATAGAAAACTAACCCGTTAGGGTCTACAAAATGCTCTACTAGGAGCAAATCCTATTAAAGATCGCAAAGCTTAGTTAAAAGCTATACCCTATAAAAGGTAGTACCCTGTAAGGAGTAACCTTGGTGGAGGATTTGTGAATCCAAACTAATGGATCACCTGGTTAGAGGATTTGTACAATGAATCTTGTTAGAACTTACCCTATTAGGGGATTTGACTACTGCAGTGATTAGAAAACAATAGGTGATGTGATCTAGTAGTAGCACAAATTGCTTGTATAGATCCTCTTTTGCGCACTTAACACTTCTTTACCAACATACTCTGCGACTTAACACTATTGCCTTTACACATAACATATCACTTTCACTCATGGAAAATAATTCATTATGATGTCAATATATAGACATTTAGATTTCATGTCGGACTCTAGAAATCATAACACAATTACCTAGGTGCAGTGTATCTAGTTAAGTGATCATAACTCATCACAAAAATACCATCCAATCTTGTCAGTAAGGATAACTCATCATGACTTGTGATAACTCATCACATAATCAATGAATACCGATTGGAACAATCAATACTGGTTGGAGTTAAACATATAAACCGTTTATCCTTGATGCTCCTGTGATAATCTCCATTGGATCCTCATGTTGATGTCGAGTTATGGAAATCCACTAGTTGTCTCCATGTATATACTGGTTGTCACCATGTATTGGCTGGATATAAACCTCTAGAATACCAGTTGTAGTACAAACAAATTTGAAGTCACACCAGTAAACAATATGAACATATGTGTGTGTATGTTTTTCATCAATGACAACATATGATGAAGTTTAATCACTACAATCATCAGCAAGCCAACAATCTTGTGCCCAATTGTGATTTGATTTTGAGTTGCTGTCAACACAATATAAGTTTGGAAAGTGATTACGATAATTTTTGAGTGGATTTGATGATGCAAAACTTTTTTTTGTGGTCTGTAGTGTATAGTGCATCAGATTTTTGAGGAACTCTCCAAAAGTCCTAAGTTGTGAATATATATTGTGTTTCAAAGATCATTTTATGCAATTATGATTAAGGAGATGGTGAATGTGAAGGAGAGATAGGGAAATAATGTAGTTGATCAAAGGCATTTATTTCTAATTGCAATCTTTTAATGGAAAATTCTATAATTATTAGTGCTCATGATGAGGCTTGACCTATTTCCAAGAATCATTTGATTGTTGCTATGGTAGATGGTTGTGTCTATGCTTTTTTGGTTGTTCCTAACAAGGTTATGTATAAAGAACATATCCATAGTTACATTCATATTTCTATGGAAGAATATAATCATGGCAAGATTAGTGATTTCAAGAGAACTCATTTAGTCAACAGTGCATAGAGGTTTAAATCTAATTATGCCAGTCTAAGGCATATGGGGTTACATACATGGAGCAATTTCCTTATATTTTATCATGAAGAAAAAATAAATATTGTGTTGCGTAGAATTCATGAAGATTTTCTATGGTTGGATCAACCATACTTGATTTCCAAGGAAGCACTAAGGGATTTGATTTTCTTGTGTTCTATTGGAAAGGTACCCACTTTGAAGTCAAAAAAGAATGAAGGGGTGAATAGGCTAACTATAGCAGTATCCGATAAATGAGCTCTTCAAATTGACAAAACTGTTGATTTGGGTGTAAGGTATGTGACTATGGTCATTTTGTACAAGGTATATTTAAAAAATTGAGAAGGATTGTTTTACTTTGTGAATCTATATGGTCTATCAGATGGTGAAGGAGAATCAAGATTATGATTTATCTGAACTATCAAGGCATCAAATATTGGAAAATCTTTAGATGACTAAGAATGAAATATATCCCATGCACTACAACCTTCTTTTTGAATTCTTGGTATTCTATTTTCTTAATGATTTTCTCATAATGAAGAATTATGTATGGAGAAATGATGTGACATTTGGTGCTCAAATTAAGGAGTATTTGGATAGTTTGGATGATAGTGATGCTACTTGTTATAAGTTATTTTTGGATCTCAAGAAGGAGATGACTGTTAGGAACTAGATTCCTTCGAAAGTTGTGAATTGGTACAAGGATGAGATTAGCTTCTTGGTAAATAAGGATAATTGTTTCATGGAAGTAGTTATTCCAAGAACTTCATGGGTGTCAAAGCTTCCCTATGAGGTGTCTGAAGATGAATTCATGAGCATTGTGGAGATACTTTTAAAGTTACCTAAATATTTGAGAGTAGAAAGATTTAGAACATTGGATGAGATTGCAAGAAAATATGGTGGAAAGAGAATTATTAATGTTGCAAGTGTATCACAAGCTAAAATGTCTTAGATGTCATCTATAGAGGCAACCCCACAAGGTCTATGGAAATCTGCATAATGGTTAGGCACTATTTGGGAATAGTGGTAGATATAACCTTGTAGAGGCTATAGACATCTGACTAGGAGCAAGAGCCTACCCAAGGTTGGCTTAGAGGAAAAATTATATTATTTACTTAGAGGAAAAATTATATTATTTAGTCTAAAAAATTATTGAGTCTCTTATAATCTCCTAAGAAAAGGAATGAATCACTTGCACACAATTCACAAGTCAATTAGTGTTTGTATAAAGTGAATCTAAAATTAGTGGGGTGATGGAATAATCCTTTCCAAGTACTCTTAATAGATATTGAACCCTAATCTATTTTATGGTTTAAGATAAAAGTCTAATTTTTTTTTTGAGGGTGGCAAGTTTTTTGAGGTTTCACAACATGCCCCATTTATTCTATGAAAATGGGAACCCATCATTTTTGGAGGGTGGAATTGAGAAAAGTAAGTAAGAAAGTGAAAATGTGCTAAAACAGGTTGAAAATAATTTTAAGGTAGTTTTGAGAAAGAAAGTTATTTTTGTACAATAAAATAAATTATAGTGAGTAGAAATATATCATATGGTTTCCTGCAGACTGCATGGTCACATAAGACAAGGATATTAAGTAGGTCACAAAAGTTTTGGATAAAAAAATTTAAAAAGGGGTTTAAAAGGGAACTAAAACATCATTGGTGCCACACACCACAAAATTAAACAAAGTAAGGATAAGAATACATTAATGTTGTGGGTAGTGGGGAAATAGGTGGATGATTATCTTTAATTTTAAAAGTATCATGATTAAATAGGTTTTTGATAATCTAACTTGCTTGTATTTGCAGATGATCAGAGGAAAGTGGTGTGTGAAATATTGAAAGTTGCTTTGCTCTTGATTTTTATAAAAAATATTTCCAAAAGATATCAAGAAAGAAAGGGGTTTTGTTTGACATTGTGGAACTAAAAGGTAAAAAAAATATGAATTGTTTTCAATCCCGTGAAAAGCCCAAAGTCAAGTTAAATCATGAAATTTTAACGAAAGGAAAGAAAGTTGTGAACACTTAAAAATGGTCTGAAGATATTTAATTAAATAAGCAATTATTTAATTAATCCCCCTTCCTAATTTAATTGAATTCATTAGGCAATTTGATTAAATTCTCCCTTTCATCTACTTATTAATAAATATAAGGATTTATTTAATAAGTTCATTTCAATAGTCCCCTTTGATTAATTAATTCAAATTAATTAATCCTCCCCCCATTTTCAATCAATTCTTCTAATCCTTTAATTAATTAAAACAAATCAATTTATGAGTTTTTGAGAATTAATTACTCTTTTCCTATTATTTGAATTTTTAAATTCAAATTACCCACATGCCTCCTAACTTCTAACCACCTAACCTAACCATCCCTCTGACCTAACCCATTCCACCTAACCTTGGGTTTCCTAACCCTATCCTATCTTGCACATCCTAACCTCCTTATCCTAACCTACTATGGTGTGGAAATTTTCTTCTTGAGACATATGACACTTTGGCCACATGTCTCCTCTCTTGGACACTTGCCCTTTTATGTGCAAGTCTCCTTGACACTTGTCACCACAATCATGACAAGTGTCTCTTCCTCCAATCTCTTCTCCAACCTCCTCCAATTTCACCCTTGATATCTTCAGACTCAATCTTGATCATTGATTCTTGCCACCTCACCCCTGGCCTTGGAAATCCTATAAATATCCCCCATTTTGGAGCAATAAGGATCCCATCTCATTTCGTATTATTTATTATTATTATATGCAAATCCCACCTCATTATCAATTTAGGCATTGTTACTATAGGCAATTGCATTATCTTAATTTGATCATTTTCTAGCATAATTATTGAATCATGTAGCTTAATCAATCTCTTTTCTAGTTTAATTGCATCATCATCATAGCTTAATCATGTATATCATTAGCTAATTAGTCTCTTGGATAAATCTAGCATAATCAATCTCATCTTTGCATATTATTATCATTTCAAATCCTCTATCTAGGTGTAGTCAAGTCACTGGGATTGCTTATCCAGATCTGAGACCAAATCCATACTTGCATCTCTTAAGAGGTGATAGGTCGCTTTGTCATGGTTCATCTTTGTTTTCTTATTATTTGCTAGCCATGCTTGTAATGATCTATTGAGTGTTTGTGTTGCTGCTGCAAGTATCACACTTCATAGGCACGACATTTTGGCACCCACCATGGGGCCGAAAATGAGATTTTCGGCCTCTTAACACCATCAAATTTCCAATTTATCAAGCTTCTGGTCGGGTCTGATTAAAAATTTCATACAAGTTCCCTTTATGCCTCATACGAGTTCATTTGTGTCCTCATGCGAGTAGAGAGAATTTTCGTACGGTCAGGTGAGAATTGTCGTACAAAATTATGTTTTTGTGTTTTTAAAACAGTTTACATTTTAGGGTTATCATGCTTCAATTTGGTTATTACTAATGCTAACCTTGGTCTGTTTGTGAGTTTTTTGACAACCTAACTGGTTTTTGCAGGATGATTGTCAAAGATTACGCTTGTCAAAGCTTCATTTCATCCAAACTTCATGACTACTAATGTATCTATTTTGCAAGTTGCCTAGGAGGACTCAACCAAACTTTATGTCTTCTTTAAACTTTCTAGGCACACTTATTTTTGCTAAAGGGAATGAACAATCATGTATTATGTGTTTTGATGATATGCGAGTATGCTCTCACCTTTCTTAGGTGATCAGAAAGCTAGACTCATCTTTTGCTTTCAATAGTGCATATCTTTAGTGGGTCTGCCCTCCCGAGGAGCTAATAACTCTAAGCCATTAAGGTCGGTGAGAGGGGAATGACCCAAGTGGGAATGACTAATACCAAGTACTCCAACCCACTATAAAATAAACATGATTTGATGAAAATCAATTCAGCAACAGTGCTTGGTAATAGCTCTCCTTCATACCTTTGGGTATATCAAACCTTTGTTTTCAGGGCTAAGAGATCTCTTAATTGAGTTTATACCCCGATGTGCTGAACGGATCCCTTACTAGTTCCAATAAAATCAGAAACTACTCAATTCACCTCTGAAAGGGGGATAATCTTTGTGCAAGAGAGATAGTAACTCTCCCAAGACACTTGTCATATCATGCCCCCATTAGCATTTGGAGTCGGATAATACGACAATGAGAATCCATTGCGTGAGACTCAGTGGTCATATTCTGATTAGCTATTGGGTATGTACCTATGCTTGTAAGCAAAGGTTTTCTCTCTTAGCCAACTTCCTTAGGTAGCGTAATGTTCTTGAGGTCACTTATCATATCACATGTTTGGTGTGTCTTCATACCTAAAACAAAAAATTAAACCTTTAAAACTGCAAAACAGAAGCAAAACATCAAACTTCAATAATCAAAATTCTGCCAAACAAACATTTTTGCCTATGTTCTGTTCTCTGTCGTATGAGTTTGTTATTTTTTTGTATGAGGAATCTTCTTTATCATATGGTTGGGTGAGAATTATCGTATGAGCCAGTTTAGCAGAAAAATTGGTGTTATCTTTTATCATCCAGTCCAGTAAGAATTGTTGTATGAGCCATGTTAGTAGAGATATTTGTGTCATCATTTGTCATCTGGTTCTATGAGAAAGCTCGTACGAGTTTGTGTCTTCTGTCATGCAAAATTTTTGGTTTGTCATATGAGCCTGTCTAAATTGTTGTTCGGGGCTATGTAATCTATCATACGAATTTATGTCTTTGTCTATCCATAACTGTCTTCTTGCATGTCTTTTTTTAGATCTATCATATTTGCTTGGTCAGTTTATAGTGAGCATAAACACCTATCATTTGTCATTTTGTGCTTGGATTGTCTTCTTGGTTCGCTTGGTCAAGTTTTCATCTGTCAAATTGGATGCTAGAAATAGACACCTCAATATTTTCAAGTATTCACATTCAACAAGTTCAAGATCTAAACATCTCAAAGTGCATCATCACCCTCTTTGATAAATTAATCACTCAAAAACATAGTTTCTGATTAGGATCTATCATCCTTTATCATGAAACTACAACGTTTGGTCAGGACAACCTTGTCCCACATCGTAGGATATATCATTCCTATTGGACTTGGTTTTTATCAAAATCATCATCATTACACTCCAAAACTGAAGATCGAAAAACTTGCAAACTTTTAAACACTTGAATCACCTTTTTGTGTCATATCACTCTATCACATTTACATTGACAATTGATCACTTATCAAAACAACTTTTCGACAATCGAATCCTAACGCAATATCTAACACACGTGTATGCCCGTTTTAACCAGGGATTAGAGATGAAAGATCATAGAGATGGAAATCAAAACTTGTGAAATAACTGAAAATCATATCAACATGGAATACCAAAGCAAAATACAAGAAGAAGACATGACAAGCCAACATATCAGAGAAATCAAACAAGTCCAAAATAAAAATCCAACTATGTCAAAATATCACAAGGATTCAAATAAATCTCCAAAGAAAGGCATCTCTTTTATGCAACTCTTAAAAAGATCCCTAAAGGATTTTGCTAAAGAAGATCAAAATCGTGCACCTGTGTCTAGAAATGGTTCATCCCCCATAAGTAAATTGACTTTCCAAAGGCATCTATTCCTACACCTGTCCAAACCTATATCAGAGGATCCTATTCAAAGCTCATCTCCTTCATATCTAACCATTGATTCCTTGCAACATCCCCATAATGCTCCCTTACAAATTGAAGTCCTCATTCATAGAACACTCGTTAAATGTGTCCTAATAGATGGAGGCGTTGGCTTAAATATTTGCTCTTTGAGTCTTATCCATGCTCTAGGTTATTCAGAAGAGGTAGTTGATCCCCGAAAAAAGATAAAAATCAAATAATATGATGACGAAGAGAACTCCTTTAAAGGAATTGTGATATTACCCATCAGAGTAGGACCTTTGCAGAAAGATGCATCATGCCAAGTTTTAGACTTTGAGTTACCATACAACATACTCTTGGGAAGACCATGGATACATGACATATAGGCTATTCCATCAACATGTCATTTGATGAATACTAAGAGGGGGGGGTGAATTAGTATGCCAAAAATCTCTGCACTAAAACACTTACATAGTCTAAAGATAAACTGGTAAAGCAGTCTAATAGTCAAACCGATTACCACACATGCAAACCAAAATGTGAATAAAGCATTCACCCACAAAAGCAATACAACCATAACACAAGATATTTGATTTGGAAACCCAACTAAGAAAAACCATGGTGAGATGGAACTCACAAGTCACTATCTGCAGAATAGAAACCAAACCGGTTAAGGTCTTACAATGTTCTTCACTAGAAAAGATCCTATTAAGAATCTCAATCTCTATTAGGAGATAATTCCAATTAAAGACTACCTTGCTAGAGGATTTTAGATTCACATGTGTGAACCACCTTGTTAGTGTATTTTACAAAGGCTTTGAGCCCTACCCGGTTAAGGGCTACATACTTGTCAAAGATGTGAGTAATCAACAAGTGTTTGATCTATCTAATAGCACAAACTGCTTGGTTAGATCCAGTATTGCTCATAGCTAATGCATTCTAGCATTACTTTAGTCTTCTCTCTCTCTCTCACAGTTACAACTTGATCTTCTCAGATAAGATCATTCTCAACTTCCACCTTAAACCCTAGCTCGACATTAACCCTTTTAGCAACAACTTAAAACCCTAAACATGATGTCCTTTTAAAGGAATCTAATTTCATGTTAGTCCAATAGGATTACATTACAATTTCCTAAGTTCAATGAATCTAGACATACTCAATAACATGACACAAGAAGCACCGTCAATGTGTCAGTACCGTCAAACAATCAGTGGATTGGTAACTCATCACAAAATGTTGGTTGGTAACTCATCACAAAGTATTACCGGTTCATACAAAATACTGGTTGCCGGTTTGAAAAAAATGAAGACTGGTAAGAATGTGTTATGCCACTTTGCTCCCTCATACCGCTTGTGATCTACGAACCACTTGGGGTCAACATGTCGCTTCAGACCAGGAAACACATTCTGCAAAATCAACACTAGTCTAAAGACTAGTATACAACATACCGGTTGGAACAAATACTGGTTGAGCACAAGCTCATACATATAAAGGGGATCTCAATACAAGTGTGTGTCCATTAATGACAATCACAACATAAACAACAAAAATGCCAACAATCTCCCCCTTTGGCATTGATGGCAACACTTAGGAAAATAAAATTTTGACCTCTAAGTGTTTTACAACAAAAACTTGCCATTAACAAAATTGCTCCCCCTAAGCTTATACACTATCCCTTAATCAACACAGTGTATAGCAATTTTGCATACAGAGCATATAGCATATATCACAGCATATATCAAAATTTCAAAACAGATACTTCTCCCCCTGTGTCAGAAGAAAAAAATTTTAAAACCAAAAACCAGATATACTTCTCCCCCTTTGCCAACAATGACAAAGTACCACTGAAAAACCTTGTTTCCATATATATATATAAGTTTATGACAATAATGAATAATACTTGTTAAAAACTGATTTATAGTTCTGCAAAAATTGTTTCATGGATAGGGACCAGGACTCAAGTAGGGAGGTTGCCACTTCCTTCTCTGTCTACATCTGGGATACCTATTTTTCCATGGCATCTACTGTGCTCAGTTCCTGTGTGACTGTCAGGGCATCCAGGTTCAGATAACACTTTTGAAGAATTTACAGTCATGGGAGTAATACCAGTTGAAGCTCCTACAAATCCCTAGACCATGTACTGATCTCTTGCTCCATCTTGGCTGATTGGATTTGGAACCAATGAACAATTTGCCCATATGCTGCAAAGGAATCATAAGGAGTCTTGAATGTGCCCAAGTAGGATTGTAAGTCCGTTTGAAGTTGTTGCTTCTTGGCTAGCACATCATCACAGAACAAATGAGGTTGACAGATTTTGCTAAGTAGCAAGTTACCCTCATCCAAGGCATTCCTTATGTCCTTTTGATCTTTCAGCAGTTCAGTCCTAAGCTCATTCAACTTCTTCACTAGAGTAACATTAAGAGCCTTTTGGTGCTCTTTCTTTACATTGGCCTCTACTGCTTCTTCTAGACTCTGCACCTGATCATCCACTATAGTACACAAAAGTTTGAGTTGTGCTAGTGATGATTCAGTGTCAGGAAGATTAGTACCGGGGATTAAACCGATAAGTGTGTCTTCAGCCGCCTGTATAATATCTTGTTCCCTTTTCTTGTGACTGCCTTCAAGGTGCTCTTGGGTAACCTTGATGCTCTGCATAAGCTTAGACTCACTTGCAGATTGGAGGTCAATAGGACTCGAGATAGCAGCTGGTTTGGCTTGGCTACCGGTTGCCTTAGGAGTCTCCATATGTGTGCTCTTCATCACTTCGATTGTCTTATCTGGTTCTTCCTTCTTTTTCCTCTCCATCTCTTCCTTCTCTTTCTCTTCTCCCTTTTTCTTCTCTTCCTCTTCCATCTTCTTCTTGTCTTCTTCATCTTTCTGCTTCTGCTCTGCTTCTACCTTCTTCTTTGCTTCTTCTTCCTTCTTCTTCTATGCTTCCTCTTCCTTCTTCTTTTGTTCTTCCTCTTCCTCTTCCTTCTTCTTCTTCTCTTCCACTTCCTTCTTCTTCTCTTCCTCTTCCTTCTTTTTCTTCTCCTCTTCTTCTTTCTTTCTCTTTTCTTCCTTATCCTCTTCTTCTTTCTTTTTCCTATCATCTTCTTGCTTTTTCTTTTCTTCATCTTTTTGTTTCTCCTCTTCCTCTTTTCTCTTCTCTTCCTCTTTCTTCTGTTTCTCATCTTCATCCCTCTTCTTTTTCTCTTCCTGTTCCTTTGCCGCTTGTTGTGTGTCCTTAGCTTGTTCACCACCCTGATCAGCTTGTTGCCCCTATCCAGTTCACTCAGAAGGTATGTCCTGAGTGACATCTTCTACATCCAGGGCATCGACATCGATGGTGTCGATTGGTTCTTCCACCAGGTTTCCTTCCTCATCAAAGACCTCATCTGGTTTGGAAATAACCAGTTCCTTTTCTGCTTGGAGGTTGGCCATTCATGCTTTGTGAGAGTTGATAGCATGAGCCATATGCTGATGTGTATCTTTTTCAACATCATCAACTCTCCCCTCCAACAACCAGAGTCTTCTTCTCCTTATGAAGAAGAGACCTTTATTTTGATCCAGGGCATCAAATAATTATGAAATTGAGAGTTCAAGGAAGTACTGTGCAAAGACTTTCTCCCTCATCTCCTGTTCCTTTTCAATGGCAATGCGCCATTTATTATCTAATGCTTTAAATAATGAATCTGGTATCTAAGATTTAATCTCTGATGGTGACCGGTCATTTTTACATAAATAAAGAATGATTTCCTGTAGTACTTCATCTTTTTCCTCACTATTAAATTCATCATAATAGTCTATTAAATCATGAAATAAATTTCTCCTAATATTTTTTACTGTTCTTTGACAATGTGTCAAAGGTTTGTATGAGGAGATGTCTATATTTACCAGTGCAGATGTTGTCGATTCATTCTTCTTCATCTTCTTTGTCTGTCTTGCCTTCTTTGGCTGTTCATCAGACTCAGTTTCTTCAGAGTCTGGTTCATTTGCCTTAGTCTTCCTCTTTCTTTTGAAGACTTTTGCTGGTGACCGCTTGGTCACTCTTGGAGTTGTAGTGGTAGCCGGTGCCGATGCTGCAAACACTGCCTTAGCTTTCTTAGCTACCGATTCTTTTCCCTTCTTCACTAATGGTTCTTCAACCGGTGCAATCCTCTCCAAGTAGGTTCCGGTCCTCTTAGCCTTTGGATCAAGAGGTGAGGCAATAAGGGTTGAGGCATACCCTTCCAGCATGTCAAACATAACTTCATAGCCCATAGGCTCCACTTCCTCCATTCTAGGCTCAACAGCCTCCATTAAACATTTGTCCACCTGAATAGTGAAATAGATGTCATCTTCGTATTTCTTCACTATGTCACCTGAGATTCTTACCCTCTGACTCATCTTTCTTTTGAACTCATCAAAATATTTGTTCAGTACCTCAGGGTAGCCGGTTCCAATGGCTTGTACACTTTCCTTTATCTACTTGGTTACCGATTGGTCAGGGGACTAGTGGACATCTCCTACACCCAGAAAGTAGCCTTGAAAATAAAAGAACAACCCTACCAGTAGTTGTCCAAACTTAAACCTCAGTGAGTTATCCTGTTTGATTGCCTTAAGATTTAACAGGAGTTGCCTCTGCATACCAGTGCACAAGTTGAAAGATGCATCCTCTTTTATCATTCAGTAAGCGGCATTTACCGTTGTAGCAGATATAGAATTAATCCTGCTAGCTGAAAACGTTCTGTATCCTATCACCATGCAGGCGTATTTCACTAGATCATCCTTGATAGGATTGACTGTCATACCCCATGAATCACTTGTTGAACCAGTGAGCTTGGTCATTTCCATTTTGCTCACTTTTCTCAGGGCTAGCACTTCCCCTGTATTGCAGAAATTGGTGACTACATGAATTGCCTGAGGCGTGATATCATGCGTCCTCTCTAGGTACATCTTGTCACCATGGACTTTGCTCAAAATAATTCTGATATGATCCTCCATGAAATCTTCCAAAAAATATACCACGTTGTGGAATTTCTTCTTCTCAATGACACTAAATTCTGGTTTGATCTTTTTGTCCTTGCCACAAAATAGACCTAGCTGAGTGTGAATGGCTAAAGACCCTAGGTCTTATATTTTGCAATCAATATAATCAGAAATTCCTTCTTCGACTATGACTCTAGCCGGAACTTGTGACAAAACATTATATTTAAACTTCCTTTGAATAAAACTTTCCGACTCAATTGATGTACTCGAACTCGTATGTGATGCAGAAGCCATTGAAGAGTATTTCAAGAACACGAAAAATACCTTTCAGATGCAAATTTAGGGCTTCCTGATTCTGCTTCACTTCACTCTCTGTCGGATGCCAAATCACCACTTTGTGTTCTCCACTACCGCTTGCAAACTGGATTTGAATCTCTTTCAAGGTTGTCCAATTTCTTGAAATCTAAGCTCAAATCATCTTTACTTTGCTCTTTACTTGAAAACTTTTCTTCGCTCAAAAATAGATAGTGAGAAATGATTTGAAAAATGCATTTATACATGTCTCTCACCTACCATCATTAATGCTCTTCTATTAGGGCATAAACCCTAATTTGCCTTTTTACTATTTCTAGTCTTCTTCCAAGCAATAGGTATCGCATACCAGTTAAGGTCTTTCACCGATGTCAACTGGGGGTTCGAAAGCATTTCGCCATTTGCTCCCCCGAAGCCTTTAAGGCTTAGTTTGCCTGTTCCGATATTTCCACACTAGGTGCAGAAACTAGTTCCTCTTTCGACATTATTGGTTTCTTCTTCCATGTTTTCTTCATGTCTCCTTGAACTTTTTCAACATCTATTTCTCCTTCCTGAGTAACCAGCATATCATCAGATATGCTTTTTTTGCTTCTGCAAAATCTTGTAATGTGACCCGGTTTGTTGCAGTGATAGCAAACAAGTCCAGGTGCTCTCCAAGGTCCATTGTACATATTTCCATTCTTCCTTCTGCATGTTGTAGTAGTGTGACCATGACCATGATAGATCATACAACTTTCTCTCCATCCGGTTGCCGCTTGATGACCACAGCTTCTTGACTGATGATTGAAGACATTAAACCGGTTGTGGTTCAGGTTCATAAAAGGTTCAGGACCAGTTCCTTGGGTCCTCTGAGGATATCTTCCAATGTTATCCATTATAGACCTGCATTCAAATGCTCTATGCCCAAACTTGTTGCATGCATAACAATGACCATTGAACTTATTTGATCTAGGTACATTGTTGAGAAAGTAAGGACTATTATTGTAGGCTTTGCTCCTACATACATTGGCAGTGTGTCCTTCTTTAAGACAGTTAAAGAAAATAGGTTTGAATTTTTGCTTACCTTTTCCTTTGAGTGTCGATTGCTTCTTTGATGCTTCAGTATTTGTTCCTGAGGATTCTCCTTCCTCATGTCTAGAAAAACCAAGACCATTGGTATTCTTTGTTGGTCTAGATGACTCAAGCTTTTGCTCTAGCTTGACAGTACTTTTGCCAAACTTAGCAAGTATTCCCTTAGACTCAAAGAGTTCTTTGGAAACAGTAGTGTTTGTCTCCATTAGTCTTGCATTTTCTGAGATGGCTATGTTTAGTTCTCCTTGCATGTCTTCTTTTTCCATTTTGCTCTCATGAAGGTGAGCAGTCAGTGCACTAATCTCTTGTTTCAACTTAGAGATCTCATGATCTCTATCCTTTATCCGATCTTCAGCTTTTCTTTGGTTCTCAAGCTCTTGACTAAACCTAATAGTCAGTCCTTCCAACTCCTTTCTCAAATTGGAGTTTGAATCATTCAGCTTATTTACTTTAGCAATCATGGCTTCCATGTTAGCTTCATCTTCAGAACTACTTTCAGATAGTTCCATCAACTTTTCTACATGTTCTCTCCTTTTTGCTTGAGATGCCTTGTATTTGACCATAAGATCATCATAGGCTTGCTCAAACTTAGTGAGCCATTGAGTAAGTTCCCTCATGGTGTATTCCCCCATATCTCTTTCCAAGTGTTTAAACTTATAGAAAGGTAGGCTCTGATGCCAATTGATGAATACTAAGAGGGGGGGGTGAATTAGTATGCCAAAAATCTCTGCACTAAAACACTTATACAGTCTAAAGATAAACTGGTAAAGCAGTCTAACAGTCAAACCAGTTACCACACATGAAAACCAAAATGTGAATAAAGCATTCACCCACAAAAGCAATACAACCATAACACAAGATATTTGACATGGAAACCCAACTGGGAAAAACCATGGTGAGATGGAACTCACAAGTCACTATCTGTAGAATAGAAACCAAACCAATTAAGGTCAGACTGATTATGATCTTACAATGTTCTTCACCAGAATAGATCCTATTAGGAATCTCAATCTCTATTAGGAGATAAGTCCAATTAAAGACTACCTTGTTAGAGGATTTTAGATTCACATGTGTGAACCACCTTGTTAGAGGATTTTACAAAGGCTTTGAGGCCTACTTGGTTAAGGGCTACAGACTTGTCAAAGATGTGAGTAATCAACAAGTGTTTGATCTATCTAATAGCACAAACTGCTTGGTTAGATCTAGTATTGGTCATAGCTAATGCATTCTAGCATTACTTTAGTCTTTTCTCTCTCTCTCATGGTTACAACTTGATCTTCTCAGATAAGGTCATTCTCAACTTCCACCTTAAACCCTAGCTCGACATTAACCCTTTTAGCAATAACTTAAAACTCTAGACATGATGTCCTTTTAAAGGAATCTGATTTCACGCCAGTCCAATAGGATTACATTACAATTTCCTAGGTTCAATGAATCTAGACATACTCGATAACATGACATAAGAAGCACTGTCAATGTGTAGGCACTGTCAAACAATCGGTGGATTGGTAACTCATCACAAAATTCCAGTTGGTAACTCATCATAGAGTATTACCGGTTCATACAAAATACCGGTTGCTGGTTTGACAAAAATGAAGACTGGTAAGAATGTGCTGTGTTTCTTTGCTCCCTCATACCGCTTGTGATCTATGAACCACTTGGGGTCAACACGCCGCTTCAGACTGAGAAACACATTCTGCAAAATCACCACTAGTCTAAAGACTAGTATACAACATACCGGTTGGAATAAATACTGGTTGAGTACAAGCTCATACATATAAAGGGGATCTCAATACAAGTGTGTGTCCATCAATGACAATCACAACATAAACAACAAAAATGCCAACATCATCAATGTCTAAAATTTCTATACAATGGGTAGGAAATCACAATCTTAGCAGACTCAAATCCATTGCAATGCTGTAGTAATCTAAAACCAGCTCAAGAGGTCATTGTTTCACATAACAGAGAGACAACATCTTCAAGCACACAATCCAAGGAACAATCATTTACCTCAATTTTTTCAAACATGGAAAAACAAATGCAACTAAAAGATTGAGGGAACAGAGAATATTTGCTATCATGGAAAAACAAACAAAAGAAACTTCAAATTGAAAGGGAAGAAGAAGATGTAGGAGTCAATATAGTTCAAATGTATGTAGGAAAAATATTAGGAACTAGCCCACTTGAATCAGAATCACATTCAGTTGACTTGGACTTAATCGAGGATGATCAGGTGCTCCTTGCATGAGGTCATTCTGACAAGAGTATCGTTCTAGACATGGAAATACATATTGAAAACTCTGACATCTCTATCACGACTCCTAATATCTTTGAAACTATTCAACATGAGGATCCTTTATCCTTAATACCTCTTGAACCTATGGAATGGGAAAATGAAGGACATACTATGATTGATACCTTTCCTAATGACCATTCCATATCATTATATCTTAAGGCAATTGAACCAGCAACAACTTTCACCAAGTATTTTGCTAATGATTATCAAACAAAGGACAAAAAGTTGATGCCTTATAAAAAGATGGTTGATGATATCAAGAAATACATTGTGGATATAAATTTTCAATAGATTCCAAGGAATGACAACAAAGCAATAGATGCCATGGCTACACTTGCTTCTCTCCTTCAGACATAGGAAAACCAATAGTGTTATGAATTCCTGGTGGAAGAGTTGTTTTACCCTACTCATAATTGTCCAGATTCACAAACTATCTGTCACCTTGTTGGGAATGATTCCTCCCGCTATGGACAAACTTACACATACCTGAAAGATAATATCATCCCTCCTGACTTATCAAAAAATCAAAAGAAAAACTTTATTTGCCAATCCTCCCATTTTACTCTTGTCATAGATACCCTATTTAAACGAGGTCTAAACGGTACTCTTTTAAGATGTCTTGAAAAAGAAAAATCTAAGAAGTCCTTACATGAAGTCCATAACAGAATCCATGGCACTCATTCAAGTGGTCTTACCCTTTGAAAAAAACTCATACGCTTGGGCTATTATTGGCCAACTATGGAACGAGATTCTTTTCAGATAGCTAGAACATGCAAACAATGTCAGATCCATGGGACTTTTATTCATGCACCAACACAAGAGCTTCATGCTTTGGCAACATCTTGTCCTTTCTGCCAATGGGGTCTTGATCTAGTAGGAAAGATAAATCCTTCTTCATCTAATGGTCACAAATTCATCCTTGTAGCTACAATATATTTCACAAAATGGATTGAGGCAGTACCTCTCACAAATTTCACAGGAAAACAAATTGCTCCATTTATCTTGAACTACATCATTTGTCACTATGGAATACCCATGACCATTATCACTGACAATGGGTGACCATTCAAGACTCAGGATGTACAACAACTATGTGAGAAATTCAAGATCCAACACAGATTTTCCACACCCAACTATCCACAAGGGAATGGGCAAGCAGAAGCATAAAACAAAATTATTTTGAAAATCCTCAAAAAGACAGTGAATGATGCTGGCAGAGATTGGCATATTCAATTGAACCCTGCTCTATGGGCCTACCGCACTAGTATCCACACACCAACAGGTGTCATACCTTTCTCTCTTGTTTATGGATAAGAAGCAATACTGCCAATAGAATTAGAGATACCTTATCTACGAGTATCATTAAAAGGTCTTATCCCAGATGAAGAATAGCGAGTATCTAGATTGCAAGAGTTAGAATTGATCCAAGAATGAAGACAAAATCCCTTTGATCATTTAAAGGTATATCAACAAAGAATGTGTCAAAGTTATAATCACAGGGTCAAACCATGAGTCTTTCAATTTAGGGAGCTAGTACTAAAGGAAAATCCATGAAACCAGTCAGATCAAGAAAAGAAAGGAAAGTTTGAACCAAACTAGTTAGGTCCATTTGTGGTCACAATAATATTTGGGTCAGGAGCATATCAGCTATCAACAAAAGACAATGATCAGCTCGATGAACCCACCAATAGCATGCATCTGAAGAAATTTTATGTCTAAAAAAGCAGAAAAAATAAAAAACAGTGAAAAAGAAGAAAAATAAAAAATAGTGAAAAAATAGAAACTCCAATAATAGTGAAAAAGAAGAAAAATCCAAAAATAGTGAAAAAGCAGAAAAAATCCAAAAACAGTGAAAAAGCAGAATATACAAAAAAAAATTAAAAATTAAAAAAAATCAAATATGAGAAAAAGTGCAATAAAAACAGATGGTGAAAACCCGACAAACAAGCGCTATTTGTCCACTAGCTCTTCCATCTATTAGTTCATTCATCCTTCCACTTGCATTCATTCAACACTGTTCATATGCATAATAAGGCCTTTGTACATACACAGGCATCCCAGGTGGCTTCTTGCCATGGGCTGGATCATTGGGTATATCGTAATGAATTTGTTTCTAGGCTTGGGGCAAAATCTTGCACCTAGCTGGGGGCAAATTTTTTTTGATCATTTTGAGCTTAATCAAACAAGAAGAACAACAATTAAACAACCCTTATCAAGCAAAAACTAAGACATATCCAACATCAAACATGAGATCAAATTTTCAACCATCAAACTATCACAAAATTAGTCTAAGCACATTCACACACTTTTCAATGGATGATATCTTTTGGATAGTGATTTTAGCATGATTGTTCAAAAAATATTGATTTTCGCTATCATGATTTCTAAGTGACTCCAAGATGTCTCTGACTAGAGGAACAAGGAAAGAACATGATATTTTTTCTTGTCTGTTGTCTGTAAATTAATCATTAATATGTACAAATTTGTCTCGGGACATGATCGTTGGAGTATCATAGAAGACATTTCCAATTTGCATATTGAAATGGTTAATATTGCTTGTTTTACACAAGCAACGCTCGGTTCATCTTGGTTCAATTATACCTCGATGCTTGTGCTAACTTTCCATATCAAAATCTAAGAAATTCGTGCTCAGGTCATCATGGTTTAATTATACCATTGATGTTTGCACTCACTTCCCACATTTAAAAAACTCAATGATGACAAAACACAATAACTTAGTGACTGGTCCGATCGTAGCTTTGCATTTAGCCTGAATTTCATTCTTGCATGGGATACCACATGGTCATTCTATCCAAGGTTAAATCTATCATAGGAATCATCAAGGTATCATCATAGGTGTATACACAATCAAAATGATGACTCATCTCTCTCTAGATATTATTGACCCAGTGAAAATCTTATATTTTCCCCCTCAACAAAACCAACATCAACATATCTAAATCTTCCTGCAACTTGATATCAACAAACTACTAGTTCTTTATCCAATCAACCTTATCAATTCTATCAATCGATTGCATCTAAATCGATTCTATCATGTCTTATACAAGATGTATCTTTCCTAAAACCAGACGTTTTGATCATGTCTTATATAGGATATATCATTCCTGAAACTAGACGCTTTGATCATCTTTGTCTTATACAGGAGGTGTCATTCTTGAAACCAGACTAAATCTTGATCTTATCAATCTAATCAATCAAGCTTTATCAATAATCAAAAACCACATCACCATGATTGTAGAACTTGCACTTTCATCAACCACAGTTGCAGAAATAAAATCATTTCTAATCGAGATATCAATTTCGCAAAGATCCAAAAACTCCAAAGGTCAATTATCTCAATTTATCTCCCAAGGGGTCATCATCATATCATAATTTATCAGTCAATATCTGGGGCATCCTATTGAACTAATATGAGATTATTCTTTGAATCAACGTGTCATCACACCTTGTTTCAAAGAGGGGAAAAATGTATACACCTAGAAAAGGTCTGAAGATATTTAATTAAATAAGAAATTATTTAATTAATCCACCTTCCTAATTTAATTGAATTCATTAGAAAATTTGATTAAATTGTCCCTTTCATCTACTTTTTAATAAATCTAAGGATTTATTTAATAAGTTCCTTTCAATAGTCCCCTTTGATTAATTAATTCAAATTAATTAATCCTCCCCCCATTTTCAATCAATTCTTCTAATCCTCTAATTAATTAAAACAAATCAATTTATGATTTGTTTAGAATTAATTAGTCTTTTCCTATTATTTGAATTTTTAAATTCAAATTACCCACATGCCTCCTAACTTCTAACCACCTAACCTAACCATCCCTCTAACCTAACCTTGGGTTTGCCTAACCCTATCCTATCTTGCACATCCTAACCTCCTTATCCTAACCTCCTATGGTGTGGATATTTTCTTCTTGAGACACATGGCACTTTGGCCACATATCTCCTCTCGTGGACACTTTCCCTTTTATGAGCAAGGCTCCTTGACACTTGTCACCACAGAGATGGCAAGTGTCTCTTCCTCCAACCTCCTCCAATTTCACCCTTGATATCTTCAGACTCAATCTTGACCATTGATTCCTGCCACCTCACCCCTGGCCTTGGAAATCATATAAATATCCCCCATTTTGGAGCAATAAGGATCCCATCTCATTGCATCTTATGCATTGTTATTATAGGAAAATCCCATCTCATTATCAATTTAGGTGTTGTTACCATAGGCAATTGCATTAGCTTAATTTGATCATTTTCTAGCATAATTGTTGAATCATGTAGCTTAATTAATCTCTTTTCTAGTTTAATTGCACCATTATCAAAGCTTAATCATGCATATCATTAGCTTAATTAGTCTCTTGGATCAATCTAGCATAATCAATCTCATCTTTGCATATCATTATCATTTCAAATCCTCTGTCTAGGTGTAGTCAAGTCACTAGGATTGCGTATTCAAATTTGAGACAAAATCCATACTTGCATCTCTTAAGAGGTGATAGGTCGCTTTGTCATGGTTCATCTTTGTTTGCTCATTATTTGCTAACCATTCTTGTAATGATCTATTGAGTGTTTGTGTTGTAGTTGTAGGTATCACACTTCACAAGCATGACAAAAGTGAATAAAATTACACCTATCATGTAGTTAAGGAAAGATATATTTTGACATGCAATTATTAGTCTAATAAAGGATGTCCTTGTTTTTCAAATTCCCCACCTATTGTATGTAACTTTATAGATCAATTATGTGAGATTTTATTCACTTCTAACTGTAAATCATTCATTTTCATGTGTCATAAGAAAAAACACATGATGATAAAATTTAGGAAGATTAATTTCCAAATACAAAAGTCTTGGGCTCGATTACATGAGGGAAAGTGAGTATCCACAACAATTTGCATTCTCTTCAATTTCTGAAGGTTATTCTACAAGTTGCACAAGTATGTATTAAAAAACCCTAATTTTAAATTATGCATTATTACAGGTGACAAGTAAACAACGATATATTAAAATTTTAATTTTAAATAAGTTATGTAGCTAGATTGTTAGTAGTTATGTATCCTCATTAGGAGACACAAAAAATAAAAAATGGGTTCTAGAAAGGCCAAGTTCAAGAGAGAGGCTGAGTGGAAGCTACCATAGGTGTTGTCGTGAAGGAGGTTTATGCTAGACACTCATCTAGGATATTTTAAATTAGAAAACCTAATTGGTGGAATAAGAGACCCTATAGCAACTGATGAAATGAAGAATCTGGGTAAGAGTGGGTTTAAATAATTAGCTAGGTTTCCTATGGCTATAGAAGCGCTTGAGCTTGTACAACAATGTTTACTTAATTGTGACCCAAACAAACACATGTTTACTAATAATGATCGGGTTTATGCAGATATAATCCCAAAAGGTTTTGTAGGATTATTGGGTATTTTTCAACCTCAATCAGTCACAATAATGACTAAAAGTCATAACAAACTTCTCAAAATGAAGGGCAAATTTGTTAGATACTTGATCAGTCCCAAAGACACTGAGAGGAGGGAGGGGTAAATCAGTGTCTAACTAGTATATGAAATATTTAAACTTTTTTGCAACTTTACAACCCAAATTTATGTATTGGTAAACAAGCAATAAATCAATAAAGAGAAATACGAGAGATGGCATCAATGCACACCATAACACAAGAAATTTTGGCAAGGAAACTCAATAGGGGAAAAACCTCGGTGAGATTTGTGATCCACAATATTTACTCACTGGCCAATATGAATAAATATTACTGATAGAATAGGGGCATGCACATGTAGGAAGGCCAATATCCTAGAGCTCACTGCTCAATCACGAAAGGGAGTCATACTAACTACAAAATTGGATAATTAAATCCAATGACAATAACTACAGAAAATAACATCTACAATGCTTGATTCATTACCGGATTAAGCTCTGTCAAATACCTCTGCCACAAACCTTTCTTCACTCATCAAAATATTACATCAAAATGCATATATAGATATTCGCTCTCATAATCCACTTGCATTAATTACTTATGCATACCTATCACACTTTTCACACACCTATGTCACTTGCAAAATGAGCTATAAGATCTCATACATATATGAGTCTTTACAATACATCATGTCGGCTATACAATATAATTTCCATGTCAACTGGGGTACCGGTAAGATCTTTTGTCGGTGTAGACTAGGTGTCGGTGAGAATAATCTTGTTGTGCCTACCGGTGCCAATAGATGATGTTTGGAGCCCATGTATGCTATGAACCATATTACCAATTGGTTACCATCAATGACAACATCAACTATTCTCATCTAAGTGTAGAATGCCAACAATCTCCCCCTTTGGCATTGATGGTAACAATCATGAGAAAGATCCAAAAATAAGAGTGCTCCCCTTGAGCAAATGATCTAATTTGTACATTTTTATCCATACTACTACTCCCCCTTTGACATCAATGACAAAGGATGTCAAAAACAATCAAAGAATTCAAAATTCTACCTCATATGTTGTATCCAGTTATGTACAATTTGAAAGATATCTGCCAAAATCAAATTAAGACTCTGCATGAATTTGGTGTTGTCAGAGATAATGGTTTTAGTCTGCTGGATCATACCGGTTAGATAATGTATATGTTGCTCCGATGATCTTTCTCCTTGAATTGTTTCTTTAGACAACTCAATCCGTTGAGTTATAAGGTTTTCCAATCTAGGACCAAGTTTTTTTTTCAGCTCACATGTCCTCATTCTTATCCTTGCTTTTTTTTTTTCTAGTTTCTCAATCTTTTCCTCAAAATTTGCCATTTCTTGATTAAAAAACTAAGTTCTGAAGAACCTATCATATTGTCTACTATATCATCAATCTCTTTTTGTGTCTTCTTTATCTCTTCCTCAATGTCTTCTATCAATTTGTGAGGCTTGCATGCTTCCTTATACAATTCTTTATATTCTAGAATGGTGGAATTAAGTATCGGTAATAATGAATCAATGTGCTCAGTGCAGTCCTTGATAGTATTATTAAAGAATTCATTTTTCTCCTTATTAACCCTTTCCTTAATAGTCTCCTCATTAATCTTATCTACAATTATTATATTTGAAGCAATGAATTTGGACAATGTGTCCAATTTACCTAAAGATCCATCAATATGATCTATCTTACAAGCTGGTGCAATCATCTTCAATATAGGTAATGTGTCATCAATGGCCTTGAATTCTAAGGTTTTGCAATCTATGATCCTCTTAATTGAGTACAAAATCACATTGGTCACATTTGTAGGCCTGAAATTCATGGTGGAAGTGCTAGGCTCAGCAATAACTTTCTTTTCTTTAGATACTTGTCCAATTGCCTTAACCACTTCTTCCTTATTTCTATCATTGACCTCTTCTTTATTCACTATTTCTTCTTTTTGCTCATTCTGTGTTTCAATTTTGCTTTCAATATTATTGTCATCCTTATTCTCTATCTTGTTGACTATCAATTCATCTATACTATGTTCAGGTTCATTCACTATCAGTTTCTCTACCTTCTGTTGAGTGTCATCATTTGTAGGTTTAGTTTGTGTTTTTACCTCTGCTTTTGCTTGTGCTTCTATCAGTTTCTCAATGTTAGGCTGAGTAGCATCTAGGATGGTATCAGGTTTCTCAACTTGTGCTGGTATCTCAATATTCTGAGAGTCAACAGTATTGATCAGTGACTTAGAGATCTCAATATTTGTAGTATTAGTTTGTTTTACCTCTACAGTCTCTTTGTCCATGACAATGTTGAAGTCTTGTGTGTCCACATTCATGGTAAAAAGAACTTTAGATTTTGGATTGGTGTCATGTCTTGTTATTTCCTCTACCTTCTCTTCCTGTTGACTATCAGTTTATACCAGTGCCTCTGCAGTTATTGGTGGGGTGTCCTGTGCCAGTGGAGGAAGGTTATCCTTGACCATTATATTAGGTACACTACCAGTTTTACCTTTACCTTTATCCTTTTGATATACCTTTGTAAAAACTTATCCATTTCCTATCTATCCTTTTCTTCTTTCTTTTCTCTTTCCACAAAGAATATGTCCCATTTGTCTACTGTTTCATTTGCAATTTCCTTAACTCGGCCTGCCATAAGGCTAACGTACCGGTGACCACTTACAAAAACTGATTGGTTGGCTTCTGCAATCAATTCATCAATCTCTTGTTTGGAGTTAACAAGGTGAACCGCCAACAATGCTTCAACTTTTAATTTCTTATCCAATTCCATAACTGACATTCTTTTAGCTTCTAACCTCAAATACAAATCATTAGGCAGATTATCTACAACCTCAATCAGAACTTTCTTATAGATATCTAGGTGTAAAATAATGCTTTCCTCTATAGTGTTTTTATCTGCATCCTTGAAATAATGATAGAGTTTATTTACATTGCTAAGGTTACCTTCTTGTGTGATTTCATTTATCAGTTCCTACGTTGTAAGAGTGTCTGGTGCCTTAAGTTCTGATTTCTTCTTTGGAGTTGCCTTCTTTTTCAGACCACTAGGATCTCTTACATCCTGTTGCTTCTTTCTTTGTGTCCTTGACTTCTTTGGATATGGGGTAGGTGTTGGTGAAGGTTTCCTTTTCTTCCTTTCAACTCTTTTAAATTCAACTGCTTTATCACTTCTTGTCTCAGAAGAAGTAACAACCGAGGAAACATGAGCTATCAATATTTGCTCTGATTGACTTTTTACTTCAGTAGCAATACCGCCAAGATTCATCAACCCTTCTGTAACTTCTTTTACCATTTTAGAAGCATCTTTCATGAATTTGTCTCTTTTCTTTCTTTCCTTCATCATGGCTACATCACTTTCAATTGTTTTAGCACTACCAAATATTTTCTCTGATGATTCTGGTGGAGCATCTAGGAGTATTTTTGCATATGATTCCAAGATGTGAGAGTCCACCTCATATCCCATTTCAGTAATCTATATTGTTCTGGGTCTGACTACTTCCATCTAGATTTAATCTCTCTTTACTACAAAGCATATTTGTTTATCATATTTGTCTACGATGCTTTGGGAAATCCTTTCTCTCTATTTCATTTTGGTTTGAAAATTCTTGAAGTAATCTTTGACCAACTCATGACTATTAGCTCCCATACCGGTGATTGCCTCCTTTATTTGTTTTCCAATAGAAATATCATAGGCAAAATCCTTATGACCTATACTAGGGATCTCCTTAGAAAAGTAAAGCATTAAACATACCAACAAATTTCCAAATTTGAATGTTTGTTTCTTGTCACCTTTTATCTTATCCAAATTTTCTAGCAATTTATCCTTCAACCATTCACAAATATCAATCTTTGCATTGTTTACAAACATCTCATGTGCACTGTGAATGCATGAACTTGACACAGAATTCAATCTATTTGTGTGACCAACTTTATATCCAATTATCATGCTAGAAAATTGAACATTTTTATCCTTTATGTCATTAAGCCTAAGTAACTGATTGTCATATGTAGCTTTGGTTAAGCTCATAACTTCCTTGTTAGGGATTTTCTTCTTCTTGTCAGGTCTAGAACTGGTGGAGGGTAAACCAATAACAAATTTGATAGCTTCCTTGGTAATCTTGAATACCGAGTCCAACCACACAAATTCTCTGTGAACTCTACTAACGACATAGCAGATGACTTCATCTGAGAATTTTGGCATATGGAGGATCTCTATGAAACCTAAATCCTCAACTACCTTATGTTTCGGTTTCACTAGCCCATCCTTGTCAGTAATTACATTCATGTACATGTTCATCAAATCTTCAAATCCTAAACTTTCTATGTTGCAATGTATGTATGCCCTAGGGTCTTCAGTGAACGTGACTCCCTTCGAGATTTTGGAAAATGCACCAATAGAATCATCATGTTTTTTCTATCTTGGGAATGATCTTGAAAACTGGTCTAGGTCGCTTAATATTTTCCACAATGGTAGGGTTTGCTATGAATTAAGGAACAAAAAATGAAGATGCCATTGCGAAAGATAAATATGTTGGCATATGTGGAGAATATGTTGACATGATGATATTTTGTTGTCATTGATGTCAATATGCTAAAAGAATGAACCGGTAATATACTCAAGAGAGAATTGGTAATATGCTGAAAGAGAACTAGTAATATGGTGAAGAGTGAACCGGTAACATGATGAAGAGTGAACAGGATTATTGAAGTTAAGCAACTGGCAAAGTGAACTGGTATAATGATGAGAACAGGTATATGTGCTAAAGGTGAAGTGGTTTAATATGGTATGACTACCGGTTGGTAGTCTCAGCTTTAGGGTTTCTGGTTGAAATGTTTAGAGCCTGTGTGATTCAACTGATGGCATTGTGTGATGATTTAGCATTGTAATGGAGATCACATCATATTGCCATGTCAGCCTCATGCACGTGAAGGATCTTGCATGAAGGAGATTGATCCTATCTACCTCGAGAATGTGTGAAGTCTCTGCAAATGGTGGAGAATGCATGTTGGGTTATCACCTACAAGAAGCGGTGAAGAACGAACGATGGAGAATGTCTTGAGATCTATTCAAGGTCGTTGTATTCAAATGCAAAGTGTTCAATGGTCAGGATTGAACCAACTGAATCACTCAACCTAAATGTTTAGGGTTTAGGGTTTATGTTACCAACCTATCTATTTCCTATACGGTTGATGTTGTGTTTCATGTTGAAGTTGTTGGCAAATGTTGTGTGTGTATCTAAGTGCAAAGATACGTAATTCTTGCCAGACTAGATAAGAGGGTTGATACCTCTAGAGTGTGTATGCAGAAGAAAGGAACTAAAGCAGGTATGCATTGGCATTGAGTGCTATCACTAGATCATTGTAATACCTGTTGATCTCTAATCACTTCAACAGTTGGAAAATCCCTTAACAGGGTAGCTTTAACTAGCTTGCTGTAAATCCTTTAACAGGGTGACTCAAAGCCATTGAGTTCATAAAATCCTCTAATAAGGTAACCCTTAAGAGGGTTTAACCCTCAACCAGATATTCTAGCCATCCCTTAACCAGGTGATCCCTAACAAGATCGGTTCCTAAAAGAACCTGTTGTAATAGTCTTTAACTAGACTAGGCTTCTAACAGAGAAGACTTCTAAAGAGTTCAAAAATAGATTGTGGGTATTCATCCCCATCGTGGTTTTTCCCAATTGGGTTTCCACGTGAAAAATATGTGTGTCATATGTGATGTCTTTTTCATGTGATGCTTTGTTGTTTTCTGTCAAGCGGTGAATAATGTTGATCTAGCAAGTTATTATATTTATGTTGATAGCTTACCTGTTTGTGCACAAGGATAATGTCTAAATGAGGGTGTAGGTTGTGTGGTAAGATAAGTGTTTCCAGTTTATATCTTTCACAGTCTCGTTGTGCTTAACCAATAGTATTTTGGTTTATGACCGGTGTTAGTGATTGGCAGTCAAGTTCACTGTTTGCAATCAAACTGGTTCTGGAAAAGTTTTTGTACCTGTACTAATTCACCCCCCCTCTCAGTACCGGTTTGTACTCACTATTCATCATTGTGTTATCAATTGGTATCAAAGTGTCCTCTAGGTCCTCTGTGTTGTAAGCTTAACTGGTTGAGGGAAAGATCCTATTGTAATGATGAAGAGGGAAGGTCCAAAATTCAAGAGAGATAACTTTAAAATATGGAAGGACAGAATGAAGATATACATCAGAAGCATGGGTGCTCAACATTGGAGCTATGTCGAGAATGTTTATGTTATCCCTATCGGTACTCTCACCGATGACCAAAAGAGAGAGATTCAGGAGAATGGGAAAGTCATGGAAGCCCTAATCAGTAGTTTATTTGAAATTGAGTTTATTTATGTCCAGGATAAAGAAAATCCCAAAGAAATATGGGATACTCTTGAGAATATCTATGGTGGTGATGAGCAGGTGAAACAAGCTAAGGAAGAAAGCCTTAGAGGAAAGTTTGAAGACATGAAGATGGTTGAAAGAGAAACCATTCAACAATATGGAATAAGAATCAAAATTGTTGTTGGAGATATAAAGAGTGTAGGTGGTAAAATGGAAGATTCCACTGTTAGCAAAGTTTTGAGATCCTTATTACCAGTCTATGCAATAAGGGTTGCTGCTATTCAGGAGTTGAGGTCAATAGACAAGACTAAGGCATCCTTAGACTCCATCATTGCAAAGTTGACAACCTATGAGCTAAGTAGCTTTGATGGCAGTGTTCAGAAGACTGAATCATCCTTTAGAGTATCTGCTACACCATTTAGAAAAGGCAAAGAAGCTAGTACCAGTGGTGAACCAAGACAGAGCAGAGAAATGGATGATGAGGAGATCCTAATGGAATTTGAAGCTCTTCTTTCCAAGAGACTTCCTAAGGGAACTGGTAAATATAGAGGTAAGCTTCCTTTGAAATGCTTCTCTTGTAACCGAATAGGACACATTGTTGTAAATTGTCCTAATGGTGATAGCAAGGACAAACCAAAAAAGTTCAAGAAGTTTAAAGGAGGAAACCAGAGAAACTATTTTGTAGCAGCTGATGAAGGTGTCACTTATGAGGAATCAGAAGATGAAGAAAATGAGGGTATTGTGTTTGTAGTAGTCAAGGAAGATGTGTCAGACAAGAAGGCTCTTGTCTCCCACTTTGATAATTCCAATGAGTGGATTATTGACAGTGGTGAACTGATGGCTACCGGTATGTAGACCAAAGGTAACCTATTTCAGCTAAATGCTAATGTTAGTACATGTGTTATGGCTAAGTTTGAAGATAGCTAGATATGGCATAGGAGACTCTGCCATGTAAACTTTGACAATATTGTGAGGGCTAGTAAGATCAAGGTAGTTAGAGGATTGTTGGTGCTGAGCAAACTAGAAAATCCTTTGTGCAGAGAGTGTCAACTAGGGAAAATTTCTTCCTCAACCTTCAAAGGTAAATCTTTCACTGTAGACAATTTACTTGATCTTGTGCATACTGATTTGTGTGGTCCTATGAAAACTAGGAGTGTGCAGGGAGATAGGTATTTTATGATTCTTATAGATGATTGCTCAAGAATGATGTGGGTCACATTCCTGAAGGACAAGTCTGAAGCCTTTGGAAAGTTCAAAGCTTTCAGAGCACTAGTAGAGAAGGAAAGTGGTAGAAGAATCAAATGTCATAGAACTGATCAAGGAGGAGAATTCACTTCCATTGAATTCAACAAATATTGTGAAGAGAATGGCATCAAGAGGCAACTGTCTGCTCCCCAAACTCCACAATAGAATGGCTTAGCTGAGAGGAACAACTAGACTATGGTTGAAGCAACTAGAACTGTGTTGATCCAAGGAAAGGTTGCTCACACCTTTTGGAGAGAAGCGGTGAGCACTATAGTCTACATAATGAACTGGGTACTCATCAAGAAAGGAAAGGATAAGACTTCTAATGAGTATTGGATGGGTAAGACACCAATGGTAAGCTACTTCAGAGTGTTTAGTAGTAAATTTTATATCAAGAGGAGTGAACATCAGAGAAAGTTTGATGCTAAATGTGATGAGGCAATATTCCTAGGGTATTCCGCAAAGAGAAAAGCTCTCAAATGTTTCAACAATAGGACTCAGAGAATTGTTGAAAGCATCAATGTTAGGGTTGATGAAAACTCTGAGAAAGCTAAGGAAACTGGTAGAGAGCATGTAGGAGATGAACCGGTAGTAACCTTCTGGGAACTAGTTGCAAATCGGCCCAGTACCAGTAATTGTGCTCCTACACCAGTGGATGTTGATGTTGATGAAGATGAGGATGAAGAAGAAAAGCAAGAGGAATATGTTAAGAATATACCTAGGTATGTAAAACTCAATCATGATCCAAAGTAGATCATAGGAGACAAAGATGCAAGAATTATTACAAGAATAAAAGTCAGAGAAAACTCATGTATGATCTCTAAATTTGAGCCTAAATCATTCAAAGAGGCACATAAAGATGAAGACTGGATCAAGGCAATGGAAGAAGAACTTGACAAGATAAAGAAGAATGGTACATGGTCTTTGGTACCTAGACCGGAGCATAAAAATGTCATTGGAACCAAATAGGTCTTTAGAAATAAACTGAATGAGGATGGCACAGTGGTAAGGAACAAAGCCAGACTAGTATGTAAAGGATATGCCCAAGAAGAAGGAGAAGACTATGGAGAAACCTTTTCTCCAGTAGAAAGATTGGAAGGAGTTTGTATGCTCCTTGCATATGCAGCTTTTAAAAGATTCAAGGTATACCAAATGGATGTAAAATCTACATTTCTAAATGGAATACTTGAAGAGGAGGTGAATATAGAGCAACCACATGGGTTTTCCCTATCAAAAGACAGTGATATGGTGTGTAGGCTACATAAAGCCTTGTATGGACTGAAGAAGGCACCTAGAGCATGGTATGAACGCTTACACTCCCATCTTGTGAAGATTGGATTTGAAAGAACAAGTGAAGATAGCAATATCTACTTAAAATTAGAAGGAGACCAGATTCTGATATGTGAAGTATTTGTTGATGACATAATCTTTGGTGGAGATGACAAGATGAGTCATGACTTTGCAGATGAGATGAAAAAGGAGTTTGAGATGTCACTCATAGGGGAGATTAAGTTCTTTATTAGACTACAGATTCAACAAATGAAAGATGGAATCTTTATTACTTAGTCCAAGTATGTCAAAGAGGTGTTGAAGACCTTTGGCATGGAAGATAGCAAACCGGTTGGTACACCAATGGTGACCAGTTGTAAACTATCAAAAGAGGATGACTCAACATTGGTAAATGAGAAGGAATATTGATCAATGATTGGTAAGTTGCATTATGTAGTGCATAGCAGACCGGACATTGCACATGTAGTGGGTATTACCGCTCAGTTTCAACAAAGCCCAAGAGAGTCCCACATGGTAGCAGTCAAGCAGATTCTTAGATATCTAAAGGGAACTATTGACTATGGATTATGGTATCCATACAATGATGATTTCAATCTGAAAGTGTTCATAGATGCTGATTGGTCTGGTAATGTGGATGACTGGAAGAGCACAACCGGTGGTGCATTCTTTCTCAGTGGTAGACTGGTCTCATGGATGAGTAAAAAGAAGAGTTGTATCTCTTAGTCTACAATAGAAGCAGAGTATGTTGTAGCTTTTATGAACTGCACCCAAACTATTTGGATGAAGCATGTATTGAATGGCTTCAAAGTTCTTCTATTTGAACCGATAAGTATATTTTGTGACAATACAAGTGCAATTAACATTTCCAAGAATCCAGTTTTACATGCTAGAACTAAGCACTTTGAACTCAAGTATCATTTCTTGAGGGAATAGGTTCAGAACAAAGAGGTGGTATTGGAACATGTTTCCAGTAAGGAGCAGGTAGTAGACATATTCACCAAGCCTCTACAAAGGCTACTTTTACCTATTTGAGAGGTGAATTAGGGGTGCTGCCCCTTCAAGAGGTAATCTAAAGGTTTGTGCTCCACATCGGTCAGATCCTACTTTTCTATATCTTTTTAGGATTGATGTGTTGAAGGATGCTACTCCTTAGGGGAGCAACATAGTGGAACAGGGAAGCTTGTGCCTCCACTTTGGCATTGTTGTCAAAGGGGGAGAAGATGTGAAGTGGAAAAGATGTGATGCAGAAAGAGAGATATCTTTGTATATTGTCATCAATGTCAAAGGGGGAGATTATTGGTATATGTGCAAAATATGTTGACATGATGATATTGTGTTGTCATTGATGTCAATATGCTGAAAGAATGAACCAGTAATATACTCAACAGAGAACTAATAATATGCTAAAAGAGAACTAGTAATATGCTAAAGAGTGAACTGGTAACATGATGAAGAGTGAACATGTTTATTGAAGCTAAGAAACTGGCAAAGTGAACTGGTATAATGATGAGAATCGGTATATGTGCTAAAGGTGAAGTGGTTTAATATGGTATGACTACTGGTTGGTAGTCTCAGCTTCAGGGTTTCCGATTGAAGTGTTTCGAGCCTTTGTGATTCAACTGATGGCATTGTGTGATGAGTTATCATTGTAATGGAGATCGAATCATGTTGCCACATTAGCCTCATACACATGAAGGATCTTGCATGAAGGAGATTGATCCTATCTACCTCAGGAATGTGTGAAGTCTCTGCAAATGGTGGAGAACACATGATGGGTTATCACCTCCAAGAAGCGGTGAAGAGATAATGATGGAGAATGTCTTGAAATCTGTTCAAGACTGTTGTATTCAAATGCAAAGTGTTCAATGGTCAGGATTGAACCGATTGAATTGCTCAACCTAAATGTTTAGGGTTTAGGGTTTATGTTACTGACCTATCTGTTTCCTATAATGTCGATGTTGTGTTTAATGTTGAAGTTGTTGGGAAATTTTGTGTGTGTATCTAAGTGCAAAGATATGTGATTCTTGCCAGACTAGATAAGAGGGTTGATACCTACATAGTGTGTATGCAGAAGAAAGGAACTAAAGTGGGTCTGCATTGGCTTTGAGTGCTATTACTAGATTATTGTAATACATGTTGATCTCTAATCACTTCAACAGTTGGAAAATCCCTTAACAGGGTAGCTTTAACTAGCTTGTTGTAAATCCTTTAACAGGGTGACTCAAAGCCATTGAGTTCATAAAATCCTCTAACAAGGTAACCCTTAACAGGGTTTAACCCTCAACCAAGTATTCTATTCATCCCTTAACCAGGTGATCCCTAATAGGACCGATTCCTAACAAAACCTGTTGTAACAGTCTTTAACCAGACTAGGCTCCTAATAGAGCGGACTTCTAAAGAGTTCAAAAATAGATTGTGGGTATTCATCCCCATCGTGGGTTTTCCTAGTTGGGTTTCCACGTGAAAAATATGTGTGTCATATGTGATGTCTTTTTCATGCAATGCTTTGTTATTTTCTATCAAGCGGTGAATCATGTTGATCTAGCAAGTTATTATATTTCTGGTGATATATTACATGTCTTTGCACAAGGATAATGTGAAAATGAGGGTGTAGGTTGTGTGGTAAGATAAGTGTTTCTGGTTTATATCTTTCATAGTCTCATTGTGCTTAACTGGTAGTATTTTGGTTAATGCCCGGTGATTGGCAATCAAGTTCACTATTTGCAGTCAAACCAGTTCAGGGAAAGTTTTTGTACCTATACTGATTCACCCCCCCCCCTCTCAGTACCGGTTTGGTACTCAGTGTTCATCATTGTGTTATCAAAATACCTCTTAACTATGAAATCCTTGAATGCCCTAAAAAATATCTTTGTTTCTTTTCCTTTAGAATTGTTTTGCTTGGCTTTGCTTGATTTTGCTCTCTTTGAATGCTTGGATGCTTGGTGAATTGAAATGAAAGGTTACAATGCCTTTATAACCAAAATCTTGACTTACAACCACAATAATTGCTTGCCGATGAAGTGAAAAACTCCACATATTTATCGGTAAAGAAGAAATATAACTTCTTACCATCAACCAAGGGTAAATGCATGGTTTTCAATTTGTTACCTTACCCCTAAGGATTATTCCTTAGTTGGATGAAGAATCTCTTACCGGTGCAGGATTACCCTGTTCTGCCGATGCAATGACAGATTCATCACCTTTCTGATCTCTCTCCCTAATCCATTTTTTTGAAAATTCTTGCTTGATTTCAGTCACCTTCTCTTTGCCTTTGTTATTAGATCCTTTATTGTTTGCCACTAAATTCTTGCTTCTAGAAAATTTTGCAATGTGCCCAATCTTGTTACATGCATAACAAGTTACATTATTTCTCTGAATAGCGTCTCCATAACCTTGACTGGTTTGAATTCTACATTGATTAGATAAATGTCCAAATCGACCACAAACATAGCATTTCACATTCATTCTACAATTTTCTGAGTTATGACCATTTTTATTGCATTTGGAACATTGACTGGTGGGTGAGTTTGTATTCTGATTATTCCTAAATCTGCACTGATTTTCTCTATGACCAAATTTGTTGCAATTAAAATATTTCCCATTAAATTTCTAAGCATTAAGTTGCCTTACTAGTTTGCTGTGATCATGATTGTTTGCAGTCCCTGAGCTTTCTCCATGTTCAAATCCAAGTCCAATTGTTTCTCCATCAAGTTTTTGACTTTTTAGCATATCATCAAGATTATCTGAACTTTTCTTGAATTTGTCTTTGTATTCATTTGTAGTGACCAACTCACTTTCCAAAGTGCTAACTTGTCTCAAAATTTCATCTTTGTCATGTTGCATGTGAATCAAATCAGTTTTGAGTATATCATTTTCATAACTAAGCCTTTGTGATCCATCTGATCTTTCATTTAGTCTTCAGGCCAAATCTTCCTCATTCCTCTTTCTATCTTCAATATCTTTGCATAGTCTCATGGTTAAATCTTGCATCTCATTCTTCATGTTACTATTCTCTTATCTTAATTTGTTTGCAATATCTCTAAAAGTTTCTTTTTCTTCATCATCTTGATTTTTCAATTGCACATGTAATTCTTTTCTCTTATTCTTTTCTATAACTAGGTTATCTTGAAGTGCTTTGATAAATTCCTGAGCATTTCTAAGTTTGTCTTCCAGTTTGATATTCTTCAATTTCTCTGCATCAAAATATTCAAGAGCTCCTTCCAACTATTGTCTCAAGCTTTCCATTGATATCAGTTTCAGAATCTTCCTCAAGTTGTTAGGCTTTTACAAATAGAGGACTAGGTTGTGATACCAATTGTTAGATACTTGATCAGTCCCAAAGACACTAAGAGGGGGGGGGGGGGTGAATCAGTGTCTAACTAGTATATGAAATATTTAAACTTGTTTACAACTTTACAACCCAAATTAATGTACCGATAAACAAGCAATAAAGCAATAAAGATAAATAAGATAGAAAACATTAATGCACACCATAACACAAGAAATTTTGGCGAGGAAACCCGGTAGGGGAAAAACCTTGATGGGATTTGTGACCCGCAATATTTACTCACTAGCCAATATGAATAAATATTACTGATACAATAGGGGCCTGCACATGCAGGAAGGCCAACAACCTAGAGCTCACTGCACAATCACAAAAGGGAGTCATACTGACTACAAAATTGGATAATTAAATCCAATGATAATGTACTACTCAAAATAGCATCTACAATGCTTGATTCATTACCGGTTTAAGCTCTGTCAAATACCTCTACCACAAATCTTACTTTCCTCTGCTCTTCTTTTATTCACTCATCAAAATATTACATCAAAATGTGTATACAGATATTCATTCTCATAATCCACTTGCATTAATTACCTATGCATACCTATCACACTTTTGACATACCTATGTCACTTGCAAAATGACCTATAAGATTTCATGCATTTATGAGTCTTTACAATACATCATGTCAGCTATACAATATAATTTCCATGTCAGCTGGGGTGCTGGTAAGATATTTTGTCAGTGTAGACTAGGTGCCAGTGAGAATAATCTTGTTTTGCCTGCCGGTGCTAATAGCTGATGTTTGTTGCCAGTGTATGTTGTGAACCATATTACCATTTGGTTGCCATCAATGACAACATCAACTATTCTCATCTGAGTGTAGAATGCCAACAAAATTATGAGAAAATAATTATAAAAGAATGGTTTAAAAGAAGGAAAGGAAAATTAATAGCTAAATTGTCTAAGCTTATATTAAGAATAGAATTTCACCTAGAAGTATATGGGGAAATTACTTTCTTGAGCTAAGTAGCAGGTTTGGAAGTCGGTGGGAAATTCCAAGACTGGGTATTTGCATTCATTTAGAGTATCAGGAAAAACATGGGTTTCTTTGATTAGGCTCAATTCATTAGTGATTCAATCCACGAATTCATGTTAGGACCATCCAAGCATTTTTATATGTCATTCTATGTTGTTTATGTATACGGTTAGGGTTAATATTCAAGGCTTGAACATAGTGGGAACCCTAGGAATTAGATCGAGGAAGAATCCAATATACTTGTATTACCCACAACTCATTTGGGAGAAATCATTCCTCCATTATCAAGATATTAATTTCTATTTTGTGATCATAGTCACATGGGAGTTAAAAGGAAGAGATGGAGAAGAGTACCAAAGGAAGTAAAAGACGTGGTTAAGTTATTTGCTGGGTGGTATATCCATTTTCTTACATGGTCATACCTTAAAGTACAAGGGTTTATTGGAAAACCATTTAGGTTGCCTATATACCCATCTAACTGGGCATGGTTAATAGAATTTTGTAGATAGATTTTGGAATTTCATGACACATATCTTAGTTCCCATCACAAGTTAGGGCTTAAGTTTCTAATTAAAATGGGTAACTTTATATGTGACTTGTTGGCTAGCACAAGGAAAATAGAAGATCTTTTAGCTAGGCATTTTGCTTAGTTTAATTATCAATAGGAAATCTATGATCCATAATAAAAAAATTAAACAATTTTATTAACAAGACAATAGTTCACATCCTGGATATGGAATGTAGTGTCCCTCGATTCATCTTTTGATTTATGCATCTATGGACTTATCTATACTTTTATGTGATGTTTTGATTTATACTTATGACTCCATTGATATCTCGTATGCTTATTGATGATACTAGAAATTTCATATGTACATTTGATATATGATGACTTATGTGGATGATGATATCTATCATTGATTGTTATGTTGAAGGGTTTATATTTAATGATTTATATGCACTTATTATTCTTATATGGATTATATTGTTTATGAGATTATGATGATGTCTTGATTATGCTAGCTCCACTTGATTATTACATTGGATGAGATGGTATTATAATGTGTGTGACTGTATTACTACTGTATTCATGATAGGGATAATGTCATACCACTCACTACGAGCATGATATGACATTGCGATTCTCTACCACTTACTTGACCATTATGATATATTATTATATATGTTGTATCTTGGTTATCAGTAGTTGCAAGATTGCAGATACAAGACATCGACACCACTTGGTTTTATAGGTTTGAGTATATACCACTTGAATAGATTCCTTGACTACAACCCCTTGCATTTAGATTTTCCAAAAACCTTCTACTTGTTGACTCAGGCATTGTGATATGCACATGCCAAAGAAAATCCTCATGTGCCCTTCAATTTGAGATAGTAAATTTCTTGGGAAGTGATGACCTAGAAATTTGAAGCTTGGTATAACTGTAGAAGTGAGTGTCATGGAGGGGAGCCAGTTCTACCAAGCTTCTAACTATTTGGTTGAATGTGGTATTTCATTGCTCAGGAATTCAACAAATATTGTCCTTGCCAGCCTTAGGATTTGTTGTTGAATGTGCATGAGTGTCTTCTCTCAAAAGTCAAACAAACATTTTTTCTTTCATACTTGTTAAAGTGAATCATAACCAAAGGACATAATCAACATATCAAACATTGGCAAACAAAGAAATCTCCATAGGCAACCTTGACTATTAAACAAAGTCTCCAAAAAAATTTCATACAAAGTCAAGCTCAAACAGGATTCAAACAAAATTCAAACTTGGTCCAAAATATTTTCAAAGTATCGATCCAACATTTGAAAAGATTTCATAAACATGGCTTGTCAAAACATTGGAAATCCTTGTTTCAAAATTCATGTCACTTAGGATTAGGTTTTTCACAGTCCATACTTAGGTCTTAAGACATTAAAATGGGCTTCATAATAGTCCTTTTGTATTGTCATAATTCCCTTTTCATCTAGGTTTAAAAATCATTTTCTTAGGTCTTGGTCCTTCATTTCCATTGAATTATCATTATCATACCAAAATTAGATCTTGTCTTAGGTTGCATTTTGCATATTTGAAGTCAATGTTCCTCATATATCCTTATCATTTCATTGTCATAAACCCTAGTCTTGGCTTAGCTTGATTTTATCATATCCTAGGTCCTTGTCATTATCATTGCCAATTTGAATTTAGTCCTCAAAATTAGGTTTGTCAAACTTGCAAAATCAAAACTTTAGATCATACCCTAAATTGTTGTTAGGGAATCTTGACTTTGTCTAGAATTTTTCCTTTTATCAACATCATTTTGTCAAACCTAGCTTAGTATCCAAGCATATAGGTGAGACAATATCATTTTGTCCTATATCATTTTATCCTTTGTCCTTTTGTCAATTAAGGTATTGACTTCATTTCAACTTCCCAAGGTTGCATCTTTATCTTTGCATTCCAAAGGTTTGTACAAATCTTGAAAACATTAAAAAAGTAGGTTGGATTCTTATTCCCTAAGGTTGCATTTAGTTGCATCTCATTATCATTCCAAATTTTCAGAAGTCCAAAAATGTAGATTGCATTCTTATCATAGATTTCATTAATCATATCTTAAACTTGCATTTAACTATATAACATTATCAAACCCCAAAAATTCAAAAGTCCAAAGTAAGGTCACATTTTAATTTAGTTGCACACCATTGTCGTTCCAAAAAATCAAAACAAGGAAAACATAAGTTGCATTATTCTCCTCTTGGGCTGCATTTGTCATTTCATTACTTTGCATTTTATTGTATCCTTAAAATTCAAAAATCCGAAAAACATTGCATAGTGACATCATGTCTATTAAAACAAGATTCCAAGATCCTATGATGCAACAAAGTTTAGAATATTAATGGATGATTGGTCCAATGAATAACACAATGCAATCAAATTTTGATCCAAGGAAATCATAATTCTATCCAACCCAACAACAAGGCAACATTGATCAAACTTTTTAGGGAAACAAAAGTGTCCAAATATGACAATTGGAGGAAATACTAGCTCAAGACACAAAGATCTTAAAACAAAGAGTGAAAAGAATTAAAAACAATAGATCACAAATGTCCAAAATGTTTCAAAAATTTCTAGGTCCAAATCCAAATATTGAGCTATTTGATGTAAAATCTCTTATCGAACGATCAAACATACCATCTCTCATCTCTCAAATAGAGATAATGAAACAATTTGATGCAACAAACACAAAATTCAACCAAGTCCCAAATCAGACTTCATTTGATCAAATTGCGTTCAATCAAATCTTGAATCAACAACATATCAAATAGACACAACCAATGATCCAATAACAACCAATGATCCAACAACAACCAATTATCCAAAGAAAACCAAGTATCCAACAACAACCAATTATCAAATGGAAACAAATGGTCCAACATATCCAGCCAACACAATCAATGGAATGATTTCAACAATATGCTCAACCAAATACACAATGTCAATAATTTATTCAACGAATTGTGGAGTACAAACAACAATATCATTCAACAAGTCAGTATCGACAACTACAACTAGCAATTCAAAAACAAAAGTTGCAACTCACACCAAGACAAGTTTCAAATATGTCAAACCAATTAAACCAAACCTCAATTCAAAATCAAAATGTAATATCAAACCAAAACCAATTCCCTTTCAAACAAATCCAAAATCCAAACCCAACCATATCAAAACCTTGTGAGGATTAAAATGTGTCTCCAAAGAAAGGTAGCTCTTTTACACAACTCTTAAAGAGAATCCTAGGTGATCCTTTTGAGAAAGATAAAAAAAATTCACCTATGTCTAGTAATGGATCCTCTCCCCATAAGAAAATTGACTCTCCAGTGGTGTCTATCCCTACAACTTTCAAAGTTTTGCAAGAACCTTTCATATCATCCTCATCAAATGATACATCCAAGGATGAATTTCCCCAGGGTTTTTCCACAATAGATCTCCATGCTAATCTAATTCATGATGCAAGTCCTTGTCGTGCTTAAAAAATGCTAGACACAATACCACCGTGTACTTCATTTCCTATCAAACCTATTTCAATGGATCACATTCAAAGCTCATCTCCCTCATGTCAAAGTATTGATTCCTTTATATAATCCTACATTCATATTCAAAGTCCAACCCTATGTCACGAGGATGATTCAAAGAACAAAGATCAAGATCCTAAAACCTTACCATTCCATCCAATTATTGACCAGCATACCATCTTCCCAGACACTCATGATGATTCCCCTATTCTTGTCCATCCTATCCAAAGACCTATTGGCACTCCATTCCCTGAGCAAGATCAAGATGTCCTAGTCCATCCTATCCCAAATTATCCCCTTCCAAGTCATGATCACAATGTCCTTTTAAATCGTATTGACATTCCACTTCCTAAGAAAGATCAAGATATGCATTCTATCCTTTCTAATGATCCCATTGGAAGACAAGAGAAGAGCACCTTTAAAGAGGAATTCAATTATCTCCCTCCTTGTCAAGATCAAAGTATCCTTCTATATTCATGTCCACTACAATATTCTACCATTGCTTTAGATCCTCCACAAGATCCCTGTGTCCCTCCATCTCCATGTACCAACCCTCCATATACACTCCAAGATTTCATTTCCTTTTATGATCCCATTATTATTCCCACTACATCTCATGAAGCACTTGTCATCAATCCTAGTACCCTTGTCATTGATCCTAATCCCCCTCATTATCCTAGCCCCCCTAAGGATCCTAACATGTTGGAACAAGATGTTCATGAACCCTCTACATGTACAATGGGTTCCTCCACTCTAGTCCAATCTGATCCGCTTCATGATCCCATCATTCCTTCCATATCGCATCCACCTCATAATGGACTCACGTCTTCTTCCCAAAGAAAAGAGTATCTTGTGGGTCAAAATATTTATAAAAAAAGGGGTAGACCTTCACAAGAAAGAGCCCCTCAATGTCAAAAAAAATATTAATGGTCATCATCTCAGTGGTATTCCTCAAGACATTCATATCCCTCTATCAAAATCCAAACATATGGCTTCCCCATCATCCCTTCCATCCATTTTAGGTCCTTATATCCCTTCGTCCCCTAGTCAAGGTCAGAAAAGGTGCACATCCTTGAGAACCTTCCATCCATCTAGAAGACCTTCATATCATTCCTATCCATCCACACATTCTTTCTCCCCTCTAAGCAATTTGAATGCCAAGCATAAATTCCATAAGTCTAGCAATCTACATACATTCAAGGATCAACATGTCCAATCCAATCAACATGTCAAAATGAAGAAAAATATGATCAAAAAAGAAAAAGAAATATCGGAAAGGCCATAGAGGCCAATTACTCATAAAGAAATGCCAAAATATATATGGGTTCCTAAAGCACTTGTAGAAGCAATGCATTCCAAGGAACCATAAAAGATTGAAAAATCTAAAACAATGTGGATTCCTAAGTGGCTCCTCGAAGAGAAAAAGTCTAAAGAAAAATCCAAAGTGGCATCCAAAATTGTTATTCCTCCATCCAAACCTTTCAAATCTATTCCTCCATCACCTTCTTCATTTATTTTGGGTCCTTAGGTCCCAAAATCCATAGCCTTTCCTCCATCCAAATCTCAATAATCAAAATCCACTTTTTTCTCCATTAGTCCACCACCCCTCAAAGTGTGTGCCAATGTTGATCTTGCCAGCATTTCCATCCACTCAAGCTCAATTATTCCAATAACCTATCCATTATCTAATGCATATTTTTCATCCTTCCATCCCTCTAATCCAATCTTTTGCATAAATCCTTGCCTTTGTCCCATCTCATTTTCCATGTCATTATCCTACAAATGTCTTTGAGCATACTTTTAATAGTCATGATCCACTTTTCCAAGGATAGTACCCGAATAAAAATAAGCTTGATTCCTTATTCCTTCCCCTATCATGTGTCCATTTTCTACCAAAAAAGTCAAAAAAAAGGCAAAGAAAAAAAAAGAAAAATAATTTGTCCTCTAGTGAAAACCTAGAAAATAGACACCTTGGGCAAGTATCATAATGAAAACCTAGAAAACACATGTCATGTGCAATCCTTCATCTTCTTTCATTCCATGTTGGAATACAATGAATCCAAGAACACTGAGAAGGTGGGGGAGGGGGGGGGGGGGGAAACTAGTGTTTTGCCGGTAAAATAAGATTTTAACCTTTTATAACATACACATATAAACCAGTAAATGAAGAAACATATAACATGAAGTAAATAAACCAGCCACATGAATGAACACCATGACACATAGAATTTATACGTGGAAAAAACACGATGGGATTTGTGACCCACAATATCAATTCATTGGCCAGATGAAAGATATTAAATAGCATGGGGGCTTGCACATGCTAGAAGGCACACTACCTAGACCACACTGCTCAACACAAAAGAGTCTCACTGACTACAAGCTTATGTTAAGATAAAACAGTATTGGTGAACTCACAAAATGCATCTATAATGCCAAAAAGGGTTTTGGTTAAAGCTCTATTCTATACCAGTTCATAAACCTTAAATCCTTCTATCAGTATCTCATTTCCTCCAAGAATTCTTTACAAACTATCTACTGATCATAGCATGATATTACATTCACATACAAATGACCTACATACATATCCTTTGCATTACACAGTTCTTCTACCTTTTCCATATGCATTGTCCTATTACATTGTCATATATCAAAATGACCTAATAGACTGATTTATATACCCTTTACAAACAATATGTTTTATGTTGGCTTACAATACAAAAGATACTCAATTACAAAATGATTTTGCAAATAAAACCTTTCGGATCTCAAATTGAAGTCAGCTTCACTGAAGTGCTGGATGCCAGTGCTGATGATGACCCTGAATATTCCAATGTTGGTATCTATTGGTGTATGCCTCCAAGTGCCAGTATAAGCCTTCAATAGAATCTTTTTGCAATCAATGACAACATATGATTCCAATGAGTGTCAATTTCCATTAATCTCCCCCTTTGGCATTGATGGGAACACTCATGTGAAAAATGGATTCCCTGTCGGTTCAACTGAAACATGAACATGCTCCCCCTGAGCTAATTGACTCTATCTACAATATATTATGTCGATATCCTCCTCCTAGGATTACATATTTTTCACATAATATACACTCCCCCTTTGGCATCAATGCCAAAGACCGGTGAAATAATTTAAAGAATTGTTACAGATTACTTTACCGGAGCTTGACCAATCTCTAAATTTCTGGGTAAGCTTTCTCTAGCAACTATACATAGGTATCCTAGCCAGTTTTGAATGTTTTAGATATGGATACAAGTCCACTCAATAAATGTGCAAGTGTTTCTTTCTCAGTGACTTCTGCCAGTGTGGGCTTTGCAAGAATATCCATACATTCCCTCTTATGTGCACCAAGTGAATCCAATCTTGGACTCACCAAACCTCTAAGACTCCTTGCTCTCCAAATAATATTTTCTCTTTCCTTTTCAAAAGAAAAAACTTTGTTCTCCAAGGTCAAAATTTGTCCATCAATGGAAGTTGTAAGTGAAGTTAGTCCATCAAAAGAATTAGCAATATTAGCAATCTTTTCAGGTAATTCCTTTAACCTTTGATCTACATTTGCTCTAAGAATTTTTATATTACAATAGACCCTATAGATGTTAGTACACTATTTCAAAAAAAATTCGATAAGTATAAGTCTCTCTTCAACCTTCTTGTTCTCGGTTTGAATAATCTGGTCAAAAGTGGCTTTCTTGGCCAGACTAAATCTTACAAGTTCTTTCTTGTCAGAAATATGCTGCAATGATTGAAATTTTTTAGATATATGTTCTGTCAATACCTTAAGCTTGCTGGAAGGGCTTTCTTCATTTTCAATCATACAATTAGGAATCAATCTATGTAAAAAATTTATTGATTGATCTATTATTCCTTTGTCAGTAGATCCTTCCTTCATTAGCTTTTGAGTAGCCATCATCATTAGCTCTGTGGGGCTCATCTCTATGATTGATTTCTTCTCAACTTGAGAAGTGTGAATTGGCAAAAGTTTTACTGGGGAATCAACTGTCAGTTCAGTCTCCTTTTCCTTTTCTTCCTTATCCTCTCCCGGTGTATCCCTTTTCTCATCCTCTTTTGCACTAGTGGCTTTGCCACTTGGTGTAATATCTGTTACTGTCGATGAAGTATTATCCATAATATTATCTGTAATCTATAAAAATGTAGTCTCTACTAGTTTAGACTGTATACTCTCATCAATTTTAGGACTATCTGTCAGTTCATTCAAAATTTGATCTGAACTTCCCAAAATTCCTTTCCCTTTAGATTTGTCCCGAAAGGTGGGAGCAGTTGCCTTAGCAAATTCTTATTGAGAAGTGAGAAAATCCAGATTCTTTTGGAAGAATTTGGCCCAACCATCTCTGGTCTCATTTATTATCTCATTAACTCTACCCATCATTAGGCCTATTTGTCGGGTTTTGCTGCTAAATATTGTTCTATTTGCAACATCTATAAACTTTTTCATTTCCTCATTATTTATAGAGCCACACATATTCAAAAGTTCAACTTCTTTGATCTCTTTGTCCCTCCTTATTGCATATAATCTCCTTGCATCTAACTTATTATACAATGATAAAGGAATTTCTTTCAAAATCTCTACCAAAGCCTTCTTATATATGTCTAAATGTAACAAAATTGCTTCTTCTATTTCATTTTGCTCATTATCATCCAAATCTTCATAAAAATTTGACACATTCTTCAAAATTCCATCTTTAGTTACCTTATCAATTAACTCTGCACAAGTCATTTTACTAGATTTAGTTGCTTCATCACTCTTTTTCTTCTTGTTGGGGGTTGTAGGAGCAGATAGAGTAGGCTACCTCTTCTGAGTAGGTTTCCTTTCTAGAGGTGTGGATGCAGTTTTTACCTTTCTAATTAGCTTCCTCCTTGATTCTACCTTCTTCTCCCCTATCGAAGGCTTGTCATCTTTCTTCCTCTATACCCTTCTAAATGCAAGAGGTTGATTATCCTCTGGATCAGAGTCAGAAGTGATAGAAGAAATTAAAGTTTCAGGCCTCTTCAACTCAGGAGGACTTGCTGCTATTGGCTGATCTATTAGTTTAGATCCTGAACCTAGTTCTGTATCTATCTTTTGAATTACATTCTAAACAAATGTAGACATTTTTTCTATTTTATTTTCTCTTCTTTTCTTATTGAAACTAGTTTTGAATTCAAAATCCTTCTCCTTTGTAGTGCCAAAGTGTTCAGCCTTATCATCCAAAGGAGCATCAATTAGCATTTTAGCATATAGCTCCAAGATATTGTCATCTACTTTATAACCCAATTCAGTGACCCATATAGTTCTAGGTTCCACTACTTCCATCAATGTCTCATCTATTTTTACCATGAAGCAAATATCAATGGAGTATTTCTCCACAATGCATTTGGAAATTCTCTCCCTTAGTCTCATGTTCTCCTGAAAAGTTTTGAAGTAGCCCCAAAGCTTCTCATCCCTATTACTACCAAGACTAGTGATTGCATCTTTGATCTGCGTACCTATCGATATGTCAAGAGCCACATGCTGCTTTCCAAACTCAGTAGCTCATTCATGAAGTACAAGATCAAATGGACAATAAGATTCCCAAATCAGAAAGTTCCTTTCTTAACACCTTTTATCTTGTCAAGATTAATCATTAATTCACTCCTTAACCATTCACACAAGTCATACTTTTCATTATTCTTTATCATCTGATATGCAACATGGATACAGGAACTAGCAATAGAGTTCAATTGACTTGATTGAGTTACCTTTTAGCCGATGATCATGTTGGAAAATTTCACATATGTGTCTTTGATGGTGCTGACCCTCATCGATCTTCCATCATGGGTTGCGTCGGTGAGCTTCTCAACCGTAGTGTTGGAGATCTTCTTACCTAGTTCCTTTCCAACTTTGGGTAAGACAATGACCACCTAAATTGCTTCTTTGGTAATCATGTGGGGCCGGTCCAGCTAGATAAATTCATTATGAACCCTGCTTAGAATATATCTAATCACTTCATCCTTGAATTCCGATGTATATAGGATTCTAGTTAACCCTAGATCCTCAATGATTTGATATTTTGGTTTGAATATACCGGAGCTTCCTAGTATCATAGATTGATACATTCCCTTGATTTCCTTAGTGCTTAAATCCTCCAAGGTGTAGTGAATATAGGCCCTGACATCTTCTACATAAACCACGCCATTGGGAACTCTCAAAAATGCGCCAGTAGAATCTTCCTTCATAGAAATTTGGGGAACTTCCTTGAAAATAAGCCTAAGTCTATCCTTGACCTTAGCAATAATGGGATTCACAATGAAAGTAGGAGCAGATGATGATTCAGATACCATTTCAAAGAAATACCTAGAAAATAGTCATCGGTTAAAGGGTTTTGATTACTTCTCAAATGACTGTTGGAAATCCTTCACAATGACTTTTCTTGCTCTTGATCACCTATGATTTGCCTTTCCTTTTCTCTGGTTTGATCGAGTGCTAGGTAAGTGAAATTGAGTTCATTTTCCCTTTTTATCAGCGAGTAAACCCTAATTCATCACTGTCATAAATGCTTATCGATGTACCCTACCGGATGTCAGTTTGATAGTTTTATGCCGGATAAATTTTCAGTAATGATCAATACCACTCTCTAGATCTCTTTTAGATCTCTTCCAAGGAATATGCAATATTTGCAATGAATTTGCCAGCCCCTAAGACGTATGCCTCAATTACAAGTTGAATTTCTTATCGGTGCAGGAATGCTTTGTTCTACCAATGGAGTTATAGGTGCAGTTATCGGTGTAGTTGCATCTCATCTTGGTTCTTTAGATTTTCTAACCCATCTCTTGGTGTGATCTTGTTGTATTTCATCTACCTTCTTCTTTCCTTTCTCATTTTCTTTATCATTGCTAAACGGTGTAGTCTTGCTTCTACAGTACTTAGCAATATGACCTATTTTGTTACATGCATAACATGTAACATTGTTCTTTTGAATTTCTTTGACATATCTAGTGTCATTCCTTGACATACATTGATTAGCCAAATGATGAAACTTTCCACATGCATGCCATTTAACATTCATTTTGCAATCTTCTGACTTATGACCATATTTCTTCCAATTTGTACATTGACTGGGAACTGAATTGTAATTTTGAATTGCTCTTTTTTTATATTGTCTAGCCATATGCCCAAATTTATTACAAACAAAGCATATTCCATTGAATTTGTAAACATTATATTTCCTTACCAGTTTCCTCTGGTCTAATGAGTTCTGCATACCGATTGTTTGATCTTCATTTGCAGTACCAAAGCTTTCGCCTTGTACAAATCCAAGCCCTCTAGAATATTCACTCTGCCTTTGTGTTTTCAATAAATCATCCAACTGTGCATCGCTAATCCTAAATTTTTATTTATACTCACTTGCAGTAGTCAGATAATCTCTCAGAGTTGTTATTTGTCTTTCAAGCTCTTGTTCATTATGTTGAGAGTGTACCAAATTAGTTCTCAACAGATTGTTCTCATGAGTCAATATGCCACAATCTTCAAATTTGTTCTTTAGAGATATAGCAAGATTTTCTTCTTTCTGCTTTCTATCCTCAATATCTTTTGATAACCTCATAGTCAGGTCTTGCATTTCATTCTTCATGAGAATTTTTGCTTGACTCAATTTTTGGCATTGTTCCTTAAGTACATTTTTCTCTTCATCATCTTGGTTTTGCAAAAGTTCCTTCCTCTTAGCTTGAGCTAATGATAGCCTTTCTTGTAGAACAAGAATGAATTCATTAGAAGAATTCAATTCATCTTGTAGTTTTAAGTTTTTCACCATTTTAGCATTATAATCCGCAAGTGTCATCTCAAGTTGCTTCTCCATAGCTATATTCAATGATTTTGGTTTCAAGATCTTCCTCAAGCTGTTAAAATTCCTCTGAGGTACCAGAATCTTATACCAATTGTTGGAATACAATGAATCCAAGAACACTGAAAGGGGGGGGGGGGATGAATCAGTGTTCTGCTGATAAAACAAGATTTTAACCTTTTATAACATACACATATAAATTGGTAAATACAGAAACATATAACATGAAGTAAATAAACCAGCTACATGAATGAACACCATAACACACAAAATTTATATGTGGAAAACCTTAAAGAGGAAAAAACATGGTGGGATTTGTGACCCACAATATCATTTCAGTGGCCATATGAAATATATTACATAGCATGTGGGCCTGCACATGCAGGAAGGAACACTTCCTAGAGCACACTGCTCAACATAAAAGAGTCTCACTGACTACAAGCTTCTGCTAAAATAAAATAGTACAAGTGAACTCACAAAATGCATCTATAATGACAAAAAGAGTTCCAGTTAAAGCTCTATTGTGTACTGGTTCATAAACCTTGAATCCCTCTGTCGGTATCTCCTTTCCTCCAAGAATTCTTTACAAACCATCTACCAATCATAGCATGATATTAAATTCACATATAAATGACCTACATATGTATCCTTCACATTACACAGTTCTTCTACCTTTTTCATATGCATTGTCCTATTACCTTGTCATATATCAAAATGACCTAACAAACTAACTTATATACCCTTTACAAACAATATGCCTTATGTCAGCTTAAATAAAAAAGATATTCAATGTCGGCCCTTATATAATAATTACAAAACTATTTTATAAATAAAACCTTTCCGATCTCAAACTGATGTCGACCTCACTAAAGTGTTGGATGTTGGTGCTGGTGTCGGTGATGACCCTGCATATTCTAATGTCGGTATATGTCGGTGTATGCCTCCAAGTGCTAGTATAAGCCTTCAATAGAATCTTGTTGCCATCAATGACAACATATGATTCCAATGAGCATCAATTTCCAACATTCCACACCCGGGGGTAGGATTCATTTATGCTATCCTATCACATCCTATCACCCTTCATTATTTTATTATATCCTATCATATACCCTTGTCATACCCTCCATTATCCTATCATCGCTCATGTCCATAATTCCTTTTCCACCTTTGATCTTGACAAGGCTGAGGATCTTCATGAATGTCATGCATCTTGTTCATAACTTTCAGTCTATCACAACTTTTGGTCTTTATCCATAGGCTTATTACAACCTTTCATCCATATTCCTTGGCTTATTAGAAACTTCTACCACTATCCCTTATCCTATCACAATCTTTAGTCCATATCCCTTATCCATTTTTTATCTTTCTTACCCTATCTATGTCCTATCATTGTCTATACACTCTTTTTTGTCCCTTGATCTTGATTCAACATAAGGATGTAACATGAAAAACATGGTTTTAAAAACCTCTTGACATGTCCCTCATGCTATGTCATTTGCTTTACATTGTCATGCCTAGTCCCTTATCCCATCGCGTGATAGCCCTTGGAAATTGAATGTGCTTTATCTCCATAATAAATAGCCTCTATCTTCCCTCTATCCACCAACATTTTTAGCAAGCTTATTTATCCACTTGTCATATTTATTGCCTTGCTAGACACTAGGGGCAACATATAAAATCCCTAAAAAATCAAATTGTTGGTATTGTGGATGTGTTGCATTAGTTTTATCATTTATGTCAACACTTATCCTTCTGTAAATCTACATTGTTGATTTGGCACTATGGTTATATTGGTTTAATGTTGAACTGATACATTGTGTTCACCGGCAAGGTTAGTGACTTATACACAGTCACCAGTATATGCTCACCGATAGGTTATATGGTTCACGAACACTAATGATGACTTGTTATCATCTGGAGATCACTTGATTATGTCTAAGACATGGTTTTGATACTTGGTTTTGGTGTTTTGGTTATTGGTCTAATCGGGTTGACATATTTGTTGTTACCAGCGGATTGGTCTAGGTTATGGACCGGTATACATTATCTACTCCAGGTCAGCATGACACGTTATGGAGATGATTTATTGATTGGATATTGTTGTAAATATATTGAGCCAACATGTTGTATCGCATCAAGACTTATTTGTAATTGATTTAATTGTAATATTTTTTAGTGAGATGATCTACACATTTGGTCTTAGGTTTTGTATAAATGTAAGATCTCATTTGTGAGATGAAGTGTGGAATTGTGGTATGATCATGGTATGTGCGAATATTGAAGATCATATGAGCAGATCATAGAGCGAATCAAGCAGACATCATTTGAAAGTTAAAGAAAGGTTTGAAGGTGTTTATCAGAGCTTAAAACGGTATTGAATCCAGCATTGCAGATGCACTTTGAAGCAGTACATTATTCTAGGATTTAATCATCCTACTGTAGTCATTGTGACTCCCATTTGAGTAGTGTGGTCTAGGTGGTTAGCCTTTCTACATGTGCAGACCCCATTTGTATACACATACTATCTATAGTAGTATCATCTGATTGTGGGTAAGGTTTCCCATAGTGGTTTTTCCCCTTACCGTGTTTCCACGTCAAAAATATTTGTGTTACGTGTTGTGGATGTTGTTTCTCTTTCTATTTCATGCATTAAGTTTCATCGGTATTAATATTAACTGCTAATCTGTTAACTGGTATTAAGTTTGGTTTACCGGTATTAAGTATTAAGTTGGATTAAGTTATAATTGGGTTGAAATTAATTGACAATTGATTCACCCCTCCCCACCTTCCCTCTCAGTTGTCCTTCCGGTTCCTAACACAAATTATGTCCTGAAAAAATTCAAAAAATAACACCATAAAACGTCCTGAAATAATCCAAAATTTTTTTTTGCAAAATGTCCTAAAAATAAAAAAGCAAAAACATTCAAAAAATGTCTTGAAATAATCCAAAAACATTTATCAAATCTCCTAAAAAAGCAGAAAAAAATCAAAAAAACTTAAAAAACCCTAAAAATTAGAAAACATCAAAATCCAAAAATAATCATTTTGATCTTCTTAATAAATTGATTCTTTTGTATATAGACAAACATTTGAGCACATATCAGATAGAAACACATAAAAAAGTGTGCTTAACAAATCATGCAACAACAGATGAAATTGATGGTATGATGAAAGAATGAGTATCTGGTAGAATGCTGAGAGGGGGGGGGGTGAATCAGTATACTAAAAAAATGATTAAAAGTTCCCAAACTCAAATTCAATCACACAAAGTAAACATATCACAGTCAAGATCAACATTCATAAGAATACTTGACATCTACCGGTTTGACTGTTATGACAACTTAACAGTAAACAACTCCAATCTTGTAAACATCAACAATGCTTAATCATATCTCAACATATTCATCTCTCAATGCTTATAGTTATCATGCCTTATCAAAAGTTAATCAAATCAACAAATAAGATCATAACCACAAAAACATTTACCACTTGACACAAATTTTTATACGTGGAAAACCCAAATAGGTAAAAACCACGGTAAGATGAGACTCACAAGGATAGCTATCTGAACTCTTCTGAAGTTTGCCCTATTAGGATCCAAGCCTATTAAAGCTTTACAATAAGTCTTGTTAAGAACTAATTTAGGTTAGGAATCACTCAGTTAAGGGATTTACAAATATGCCTTGATGAAAAGCACAATACCCTATTAGGAGTAAAGGATTTAAGAATCCAAGCTAATGGACCACTTTGTTAGAGCGTACCCGGTTAAGGGATTTCACTTCTACTATAAATGTTAGAAAATGACAGGTTTTCTTGATCTGTTTGAATAGCACTACATTCGCTTGATCAGATCCTTTTAAGCTTCAATCTACCTTTACTCAAAGTACAGATCCATTCACTGGTTAGGCAACTACACACTCGACAGGTTTATGCCAATCTTGCCAACAACTTTTACAAACAACTTTAATCAACCTTAAATACAAATCAATTAGGTCAATAACACAACAAAAATGTAATTCTCATCATCGAGATTACAAACAAGTCGGTACAATCTTGAACGTTAGAAATCATAACAATCTCTTCACATTCTTCAAGAAAATTCCAACCACTCCATAATCACCACTTCATCAGACTTTGTAACTCATCACGCACTATGCATTAGATGCAATCCACTTTGCTCCTTCCCTAGACAACAAACAAACACGCCAAAACAATCTAAAATTATCGTCATACAATAATCACATGTGTCTCCATCATTACTGCTCATTAGATAATAAACCAACAAACTTGATCGGTTAGGGTTTAACAACTGATAGGGTTTACTGGTTACATTACATAGAAAGGTGTCACCCTTTACACTGGTTTACCGATTAAACTCACAAACTTAACATACCAATTTACAACATTTTCCGCAATGCTCTTCCTACCAGTTACTAGCTAATATCAAAAACAACAATATCAACAATAACATGAATACCATTACCGGTTGAATTGACATCAATGACAACATATCATTAATGCAATCTATATTAAAAATGCCAACAAACTAAAAATGCCAACATAAATCATCAAGCTTTCAAACTGGTCAACTTGTCATATCAATCAATCAACATCAATATCATCAGTCCTTTGTCAATATTATCACAGGTCTTATATAGGGTGTGGTATACTTGAAATTAGACTGTATCTTGTCTTAGATGAGGTACTACATTTCCTGAATTAAACACAACATTCTCACCTTTGACAATGAAGATCAGAATGGTTGTTTGATTTGTTTGGATTTGTGAATCTTATTTTTCATTGATTTATCTTTGATCATGTTCCTATGCTACTCGATGATGTCACTGAGTGATTTAGGGTGGTCAAGATGGCTCATGGTTTTTCCTATTTTTCATTTTTTGTTTGTGGAGTGTTTCATTAAATTATAGGGAAAGTATGTCTTGGGTGTCTGTGATGGCACACCGACATTGTGGTTGTCTCACATACCTTGACCCTTGACACACCTCATGTCTTAGGATATTTTGAACCATTCCTTCTCTACAAAATTTTTGTTTTATACAAAAGGGACTGCATTATCACCCTAGTTTTCAATGCCATGGTGCATTGCATCCATTTTGCCATATTAAATAAAGGCTCTCACCTATACTTTGCATTTGTGAAAGCAACATTTCATCACACTAATAATTCTTCACTTCTCACTTGCATTTCTTTTGGCTAACATTTCTTCTATCCCATCAATACTTCTATCTATTCAACAAATCAATCATTATCCCGCTATTTATTCTATTTGATCAATCCAAAATTTCTTCATTTGATATCAATAAACCCTTTCCTACAATCATTTAACATTCTTCACTTATTACTAACCATTTTTCTCTTTCTCATTTTTCCTCTTTCAGCTAACATTCTTCTCTTCTTTCGAGAGATCATTCATTTCTTTCATACATAAACAATCTCTCGAGGAAGCATCCTACCTCCATCTGTGGTTTGTTTGGGCATGATCTTTTTAATTTTTCTTTGAAACAATGCTCAGAATCGCATTGTCTCGGGGAAAAATGTAGACATTGAAAATTGTCCTATGTCTTTGACGACACTTTTCACTAACCTTTTTCGTCTAAACTAATTAAATAATTTTTAATTATTTAATTAGTACTATTTTTTTTCTTTTAATTTCCTATAATTAAAAAATTCTTAATTATTTAATTATTGTTCTTCTAAATTATTAATTAAATAATATTTAAATAATATTCATTATTATCTCTTTGTAATCAATTAATATTAATCTTAATTGACTAATTCTAACTATTCCTTTTTTATTAAATAATTCTTGAATTATTTAATCCCTTTATTCTAACCTAATTATTCTTCCATGATAATTATTTAAAACCCTTCTCCATATTATTCTAATTAAATAAATTTTATTTATTTATGACCCCACTTAGCTCTTCCACTTTCTAATTTTGATGCAGGGGCATCCCCGGTTCTTGGCAATCTTGCATCAACCAAAAATATTTCCTTTCTGTTTTGCAATTTCAGTATTTCATTATGCATTTTCTGACATTGGCTCACCGGATCTTGAGGAGTTGGATTTTTCTTCAGGACTTGATCATCTTCCTTATTCCTAAACCATGGAACATTTGGATCATTTTTCGGTAAGTTATTGATTTCGGTTTTCGAGACAGTTTTCTGGCACCGGAACCAATTAGACCTATTTGCATTGGTCATCTACCAGATCCCTTTCGTAGCTTGTGGATCCCTGAGCATTGATTATGATGTTCTTTGGCCTGTGTCTGACCTTCCATTTGATCTGCACTTCATCCTTTGGATTTTCTAGAGGAATCTCTTTGGCAGAGGCCAACTTGTTGGTTTTCACATATTTGGTCTTGTTCTTCGGTATTTGATCCCTTTTTGGGCCAACTGGATCCTCTAGGATCATATAAATCATTGTAATTGAGCATTATAATGTATATTAGGATAAATATAGAATATAGAAGAGAGATCTTGAGGTCCCGATTGAGACTTATTCTATAATTGAGCATGTTTGTCGTAGGTCAGTGAGCCTAATCTTGTATCTTGGATGTTACCAGTTGCTTGTAATCATTTTTTCATGATTTAATTCATTCAATTCTGCACTACCTCCATCATATCCTTGTGTTTCCATTGTGTTTACTTGTTCTAGAGATTGTGTGGTCTTGAGAATTTTGTTGTGGGGTGGCGGATTGTGGATTCGACTTGCAGTTGTAGAGGACTGGCGTGGAGAACGTGTGGGAATGCAGACCTGGCTGTGATGGAAATGTTGAGAGGAATTATAGCCTGGTTGGAAGCCATTGAGACAACCCAAAGAAGAGGCCGACATATTGAATATGTGAGTGAAGATGAAGGAGAAGAAGCCCCAATAGAACAAGTAAATCCACAGGCAATTGATCTAGATGAAGAAAGGTTCTTAAGGTTTTTGAGTAGGGTGAATACTAAACCACATTTTAACCCACTAGAATATGATGGAAAGTTGGATTCGAGTGAATTGATGGATTAGATCTTAGAGATGGAGAAATATTTTGATTTTGAGAACACCACAGAAGATAGGAAGGTGAAATATGCTTGTACTCGGTTGAAATGTCATGCATCTCTTTGGTGGGAGAATTTGTAGGTTTATAGATCGAGAAGAGGTAAAGAGAAGATCAAAACATGGGATCAGATGGTTGCTAAGTTAAAATAAAAATTTATGCTAGCTGATTATCAAGTGAATCTAATCCAGAAGTTGCATAATTTTAAGCAAAAGGAATCTAGTGTGAAGGAGTATACCAAAGCATTCTACAAGTTGAATATAAGATCCAGACATGTTGATTATGAGGTTGAACAAGTTACAAGATATTTGAATGGATTGTGGATTTCTATACAAGATGAACTCAATTTGATCAAATTGCAGAGTGTTAAAGAAGCTTACCAGTACACCCTGAAAGCATAAGAGAAGTTGAACAAAAGACATCATCAAAGACAAAGAGGTGGAAGTCAAAGGTTTTTCAAAGGAAGATTTCAAGGAGGAAGAGGATATACCAGAGGCAGAGGAACCTATAAAGATTAGAACAAGGACAAGGAAGTAATAAAAGATGGTAGTTCATACCGGAAGGATGATAGAAATTTCTATTAGAGAAGAGAATCTGATGGTTACCAGAATGAGAATTTTGGAAAAGATAACAGAAGACAAGACAAGAGAATATTTAGAGTAACTTTCTTTAAGTGTGGAGGAGAAGGACATCGTTCTTTCGAATGTAAGAAGACAGAGAATGTTGGGAGGACAACTTTGGTGGAAGAAATCCCCACCGGATCAGCTAACAAACTAGAAGATGGATAACTACTGATGATGAGGAGAGATTTGTATCATACTAGAGGAGATGAAGAGACCTTGCAGAGGAGTAATTTGTTCAAGACCAGATGCATGGTATCTGGTAAGTGTTATAAAGTTGTTATTAATAGTGATAGTTCAGATAACCTTGTTTCAGAAGAGATGGTGACTAAGTTGAATTTGGAAAGATTGAAACACCCTAAGCCTTATCAGATAGCATGGATTTAGGATGATCATAAATTATTAGTAAGTGAGCAATTTTTGGTGAAATTGGAAATTAGGAATTATCATGATGAAGTCTTGTGTGATATTATGCCTATGGATATTTGTCACCTTTTGTTGGGTAGACCTTGGCAGTTTGATAGATGGGAAATACATGATGGGAGAAAGAATATATACACTATTGTGGCCAATGGGATGAAGAAAACCTTGTTGCCCTTGGAGGAACCTTTGAAGAGTGAAGTCTATATGAATACTATAATTTTTTTAGTGGATGGAAGGAAATTTCTACATGGGATGAGACATGAGAATGTGTGTTTTGTCTTAGTTCCTAATAAGACTGAGAATTCAGAGCATGAAGAAGAAGAACTCGAGGAGATAAAGGAGTTGCTAATAGAGTATGAAGACATCATTTCAGATAATGTGTCTGATGGATTACCACCTATGAGAAGTATTAGTCATTGCATGGACCTAATTCCCAAAGCTAGTTTGCCTAACAAAGTTGCATACCGAATGACACTGACAGAGAATTAAGAGTTACATAGACAAGTGTAGGAGTTGTTGAAGAAAGGTTTGATCAGAGAAAGTCTGAGTCCCTGTGCAGTACCAACAATATTAACACCTAAGAAGAATGGAGAATGGAGGATGTGTACCGATTCTAGAGAAATAAACAAGATCATAGTTAAATACCAGTTTCCTTTGCCTAGGTTAGATGACATAACGAACTATTTGAGTGGAGCTAAATACTTCACAAAGATAGACTTGAAGAGTGGATATCATCAGATCAATATCAGAGAAGGAGATGAGTGGAAGACAACATTCAAGACAAATGAAGGACTGTATGAATGGTTGGTGATGCCTTATGGGTTGACTAATGCACCAAGTAATTTAATGAGGATGATAAATGAGGTATTGAAGAAATTATTGGGTAAGTTTGTTATTGTATATTTGGATGACATTCTAATTTTTAGTAAGACAAAAGAGAAGAATTTGTTGCATTTAAGACAAGTTTGGTAGAGGTTGAGAGAAGAAAATTTGTTGATAAACAGAAGAAGTGTACTTTCATGAAGGAAGAGTTAGTGTATTTGGGATTTGTGATATCCACAGATAGATTGAAGATGGACCTTGAGAAAGTAAAAGTAATTGTTGAATGGCTTACACTAGAAAGCATTAGAGAGGTAAGACCATCTCATGGATTGGCTAGTTTCTACCGTTTTATTTAACAGATTGGATCTCCCAAAATTTATTAACAAATACTCATGCTCGACCAATAGGAAACCAATGACACCAACAGTTGGGTAAATAATGTTAATTTACCCTCTGCATAAGGGTACAACTCCCCATATGATATTCAATGAATTTTGACCAAATTTTATCATATAATTCACTTTTAACTAGAAAGCAAAGAAAGGTTTTAACATTCACTTGTCAACACAAAATGAACGCCTCACAAAGATTATTGAAATATATAACAAAACATTAAATTTCAAACAATGATTATCCTATATGAAGTGATCAAAATATTTGAACTCTGATTGATACTCGCTCAGGCCTCACAGGACAAGGGGAATCAGAATATTCAAATGCTTTCAACTAATTTTATTCTATAGATTGATTCATAGACTTAATATTTGATAAAAATCAGAGAAGGGAATCCAATACATGAACATACAAATATCCCAACAAAATTTTTTATATATTCAAATGCACAAGTTTCAAAAGTTGTATTAGACATTCCGCTCCATTCAAAGATGGGGTATTTCACTGAAATTAAAAGGTAAAACAGTCTGTCATCTTAATTTTACAAAATTTTATGGCCCCCCACCAAAACATCCATTCCTAATACTTATAGCCACCAAGCTAACCTAATAGCTAAACACAAAGCTTCAAGAAACAACCGTTCGTAACTGAAATTAACTAAACATGGCCAAGAGCCGTAAACAAAGCTATAATTGCAGAACAGGAAACGGTTTTTGATTCATCCTATTGGTGAGTTTTTCCATGTATATTTTGCCATTCCATATGAGTCGCTGAAAAATTGTGAACAACTTGATAATGTGGGAGCCCAATGTGCAAGATGCGTTCCTTCTAGACTTCTTTATCCATACTCACTTCCATAACTTTAGTTCTGTGTGTTTCCAAGTGATCAGAATAGACAACCAACATAGATTCGATTTTGGCAATTCTAGAGAAGTCATATTTGGTTAAAGATTTTGATTCTTTAACTAGGTTCATCTTTCCTTTGAAATTATCCACCATATCTATTGTCTACTTGATGGTTTCTCTGTCTTCCTTAAGAAGCTATACATCAATGCACTTCAAGTCTTTCTGCATTACAACAATGAGTTCATTCAATTCCTTCAACAACTTAATGGATTCTTTGTGGCCTTGCTTGATGATTGAATTTTTCCATTCAATATTTTCTTTTGCCACATACAATATCTTCTCATCCAAATCTTTAACCGCCTTTTCAGCAAAAAATTTCATGACACCATATTTCTGCACATCTTTCATTTGGATCAGCACTGCTGCCCATTTGTTCCTTTCTTTTTCCCATGCTATCACCTCTATTTCAAGTTCCTGGGTTACAGTTATAGCATCCCCGTATACCTTGATCAGATTAGCAATATATCCTGCTCCCTGTTGAATTATGGATTCAAGTCATTCATCAAAGGTTTCCACCATTATACGATTCCTCTGAACCTTATCCAACAAATTTTTGTTTATTGGCAATTTAGGATCAAAACACAAAGAAATTTTTGATAGGGGTTGCTGACTGGGATGGTGTATGGCATTGATGCATTCTGCCATCTGTTTAACAACTTGTTTTAGCTCCTGCTTGTCCTTCTCATCTTTCCATGTTATTGATAACATCCTTTTTGTGGAAGACTCTATATGTTTCACATCCGCAACCCTTGAAGTAGTTCCTAAATCGATCATTTCAATGTAAAAGTCCTTCTTAGTAGCATTTTTTGGATCTTTCTCTGAAATTGGCTTAGCCATTTCAGCTACCCAATGCCCTATATTCTCATCCACCTCCAGCATGGCCTCTGCTTTTAGTCTCTTAGACTTAGACATCTTTCCAAGGCATCTACTCAACATATCTTCTATTGGAACGTTGATAGGAACCACATTTCATTTCTTGTTGATTGAGGCTCCCAACCATCTAGAAACATTTGGGGATTCTTTCGCTGGTGGCATCTGATAGTCTGATGAATCCATGATAGCCAAAGTGGCCACCTGATTGAGATTATCCTTAGGTTGTTGTTTCCATTTCTCTGCATCTTGAGTTGCAAGGATATCTGCTACTGGTTCACCCATAATTACTTGTGCTTCTTCACTATCAAGAATTATGATGGCTTCTTCCCTTGTAGGTTCTTTACTTTTCTTCTTATTTCTCGAACGAGTGACTCAAACTGATGAAGAGCCAAATAGTGATTCCTTGTACCTCTTAGTTTGAACCTTCTCACTCTATGTATCAGTAGCACCTGCAATATCAACAATTATGTCAGAGGAAGAAATGAGTATTTGTGCAGCAGTATTGGGTTGCTCAACTAATTTCTCAATTGAGGTAGTGTTTAGTTTCATTCCAGATTTATGGTTTCTTAACCACTTTTCTGTTCTCCTTATAACATTAAAGGTTCTGGATTGGATATTTTCTTCTTCTCTCCCATCCCAATCAATTTCAGGAATAGGTTGCTTATGAATTCTCTTATTGAACTCTAGGTCCAATACATCTTCACCTTCCTCTTCATGTACTCTTGCTATGTTCATTGATAATTTCATAGTAATGATTTTACGCAAAGTGAAACTTGACCATAATCTTCTTCGGACTTCAAATTCATCACAACAATTTTCCTAGTAGTCTTCTAACTGGGGTATATGTGAAAATTTCACATCAACATTCATGTGTTTTATTGCATATCCTTTACTATCAAACCCCGACCAAGCAACATAAGGCTGCAGCTTCATTTTCTTGAGTTCCAATTCTAAATTCAATGCATCTGAAGTAGTTTGGCAGCTGTAATACCCAAGTTCAATTGGGAAAATTGCTCCAGACTCACTTTTCATGCCCAATTTCTTATCAACATGAGCTAACTATCGACAGACTTCCAAGAGCACATAACTATCAAGAGTATATCTGGGCAGTTTAAAAGGTTCATCTTCAAAGCCTCCAATTCTAATATAAGTGAACCTAGGAAATTGAATAAAATAACTCCCATAAGTACTAATCATTTTTAATTCTTCAGAGGACATTCTCTTATTCATGTTTCCCTACAGTTCAAAAGTTAACCTTCCTGCAAAGACATCACTCCATCTCAAGAAGTTTTCTGTATACCTCTGTCTCTACAAGTGTGGATAGAACTCATAGACTTTCATTCCATCAACCCATGGTTCTTGATATAATCCTAGACATTCTCTGATGTAGGCTAAAATATAGAATAGGTAGGAAGACATATGAAAACTGGCTATTCCAATAGAATTACTCAAACCCTCATGCAATCTCTTTGCAATTACTTGCGCCCAATCAAGGTATTTCTCACTAGACAATAACACCTAAATGTAAAAATACATCTAGTCTTCCCAATAAAAGGCATGTGAATTCCCCTTGAGCTTGTTCAAAAGAATTACAATATCCCTCACTTCTGTAATAAAATGCTCCCTTGTCAAAGGTTTAGGTAACCTAGAACCTCCCTTCTACATTTTAAGGAGCCAATTTCTAGCAAAGACACTATGATAAACACTTTTCTTCTCAGAGAAAAATGCATATGAGGTTCCTATGGACCAATCTTCGTACGGCTCTTTGTGACAGATCCCAATCACAGCCATTACTATTTCTTTATCAATCCACACTAAAATGCCTCCATCACTAGCCCTAATACACCTGTTACTAGCATCATATTTGATCATGCATGCATACACTAATTTGAGGCAAGGAGCAGTGATTGGGAAAGCAGTGGCTTCAACCACACCACTGTGAACTATCTTTTCCATCATGGAATTGGTCTTTGGATTCTTAGCCCTTTCTAGAAAATTCTCTAACTCATCCTGAACTAAAGCCATATCATCTAATTCTATAAGGGTACTAATTAAGAATGAGGTTCGACCCAAGTTTGGAAGTATTGGTCTCATGTCTACCAAAAATTTCATCAATCAGACAACATTCAACCCGAGGCAAGGAATTACACTAACAATTTCAGAGCTAAATAAAGTAGGGGAGGTTGGTGATTAAACTCACCTGTCTTCACCATCAAACTATGTAACCCTCGAAAAAACTGAGCTAAATTACCTTCGGCGTCCTTACTCTTTGCCAGCAGCAACAATGATTTTCTTACCTAAGAAGCATCATATTTAAGGATAGAAAACACTGACAAGTACCAAAGCATGCTTCACCCTAGCTCATTTATCTGTGTAAAACTTCCCATGATTTGATATAGTTATGACTTGCTCATTAATTAAGAATCAATTCCACAAGGTTGACATGCTTTCTCATGATTGCTTTTGATAATTACAGTTTGAAAACATGGAAAATGAGGAATATTTTGTTCCCATCGCACTGCCTTTATCTCCTAAACACCATCAGGCTGATTTGAAACAATGCTTTGAACCTTGAATTATTTCAAAAGAAGTTCATTGGTTCAAAGCTCAAAGACAAAAGATCAACACTCACGGAAAAGGAGAAGGAAACAAAAGAAAATTTCAATGACTAGAAAATGAACCTTGAACCTTGAACCATTCCAAGAGTGGTTCAACGGTTCAAGTTCAAGACGACCACCAGGACTGATGTTAAAGGGACAACTGCAATACATAAGACAAAAGACCTATTGAACCTTGAACCTTGAACTGGAAAGGTTCAAATTTCAAGTTCAACGACTATGCTAATGAAGACTTAGAACTTAATAGACCACATTTCCTTTGAAATAGAATTTTGAACTTTATAAAGGGTTCAACAGACGAGTACAAAACTCAAATTGATGAAGACTTAAGCTTTGCAATACTTAATAAAATAACACCCCGCTAATTGATAAGCTATAAGCGGATAAATAAGGGGTAACAATGGCTCTGACTGGGGACCAAGACTATGAAGGACTAGGAAGGGACTTAGAATCTCTGGTTACGCATTAAAACAAAGATGGGGGTCCAAAGCAGACACAGCTAAAAAAACAACAAAAACTTGACACAACAAAATTAATACAACAAAATTAACACAACAAAATTGAGTTATGTGCAGAAGATGTAGGGAAACACTGCTTACAATTTGTAGAGCTTGAGATCCTATCCATTATAAGATAGGGGAAGAAAAGTACCATCCACATAGGCCAGCTTGAAGGAATTTGTTCCCTTTACTTCATGAATAAAAAATGGACCCTTCCACAACGACTCAAATTTTCCATGTGCTCCCTTCGGTTCCCTCCATTTATCCTAGAGTAGGACTTGGTCTCCCTGCATAAATTTCCTCGGCCTGGCTTTGCGATCAAAAATCTTTTTAACCCACTATTGATGCTCTGTAATGTGATTGACCAACTTCTCCCTTTCCTCTTCTATCCTGATTAAATATATAATTATCTTTTCCAATGCATTTTGAAAATACATATCCTCAATGACTGTTTGCAATTTAGAAGCTGCCAATTCAAGAGGAAGTGAGAGTTGAGCCCCAACTCCATACATAAGTTCAAAAGCTAACATACCAATTGCTCGCTTGGGTGAAGTCCTGTCTGCCCACAAAGCTTCATATAGCCTTTTGTGCCAATCTTTAGCATTCTCACTGACCAATTTCTTCCTGATATTTATCAGATTTTTGTTACTAGATTTTGCCTAACCATTACCCTACGAATAATAGTTAGAGGAATGCACCAAAGAAATGCCATGATCATAACAAAACATGGATATTTCATAGGAGGAAAAAATTGTAGCGTTATTAGTCACTATCTTCGATGGTACCCCAAAGCGAACCACAATATTTTCCTTCATGAACTCACATATTACTTCTGAGGTTGTTCTCTTAACAGGTACTGCTTCTACCCACTTAGTAAAATAGTCTATGGCCGTAAGAATATGTGTGTGTCTAGCACTAGACGGGGGTGTCAATGGACCAATGAAATCTAAACCCCACTATTTGAAAGGTTCTTCCACGACTACTGGTCTGAGAGGTAAAGCAGCTAGCTGTGGTTTTCTTATAAAGAATTTACATTTGTCACACTTAGCAACCCAGGTATATGCATCTTTAAACATGCCAGGCCAATAATAGTAGTTCCTTAGTATCTTGTAAGCGGTGACTGTAGAAGAGAAGTGTCCACCGCAAGCATCGTCATGAAATGATTTCAACAAGGCCTCACGCTGTGCTTTATCCACACACCTCAAGAAAGTTCCATCTAAACCTTTCTTATATAATATATCATCAAAAATAACATACTTACCTACTTTTAACTTTAAGTTTCTTTTCTCTCTAGGAGACAAATGCATAGGACATTCTCCATATGTTAAATAAAAGGATACACTGGTAAACCATTCATCCTACAGGCTAACAAACATAGCTAATTGCAAACTTTCTTCTTCTTCTTTATTTTCTGCCATCAGGTGACATAACCCTTGTCCATGAACTAACTTTGTCAGCCTGATATCCAAGTCAAATTCTTGAACCTTTGAAACCCAAGTTGCTCTATTATTCATTCCCACTTCTTGTTGAGTCAAGATACTTTTAATAGCAGAATTTGGCACAAAAACAATTGAATGAGAATGCAATATATAATACCTGAAATACTTAATAGCTTTAACAACTAGAAAAGCCTGCTTCTCATTCGGCGAATAGTTTAATTCATGCTTTTTAAGCGGGATGCTCATAAAGGCAATAGGAAACTCTCCACCAAGTTCATTCTTCTGTAGGAGAATACCAGACACTGTATTCTTTGAGGCATAACAGTAAATGATAAAGTTTTTCTTCAGGATTAATCAATGTTGGAGCATGAGAAATGGCCTTTTTAACCTCTTCAAAATCTTTCTTTGCTTCCTCCTTCCATTTAAAGATCTGTTTTTCACTCATCATTCCTACAATATGTTTAGTGATTTCGGCAAAATTTGGCACAAATCTTCTAAGAAAGCTTACCTGACCAAAGAACAATTTGACACCACTCCTGTCCAATGGAAAACTTAGTTGTTGGATAGCTCTAACATGATCAGGATCAATCTTGATACCATCTTGTGAAACTATATGTCCTAAAATCTTTCCTTTAGTAACATAGAAAACTGATTTCTTTGGGTTAAGAGAAATACCATGATCTCGGCATCTTTGCAACACAGTTTCTAAATCCTTGAAATGATTTTTCCTTTTCTTAGAAAAGACCGTCAAATCATCTAGATACACAACAATGGTCTTACCAATCAGGTGACCAAATGAAAGGTTCATTCTCTTTGGAAAGTGGCTCCAGTGTTTATCAGACTGAAAGGCATGCGATTATAGGCAAAATTTCCCCAAGGTGTTGTAAAGGCCGTTTTGTGTTGATCTTCTTTTGCCACACTTACCTGATTATATCTAGAGAAACCATCAATCATTGACATCATTTCGGATCTGGCAATAGCTTGGAGAATGTGATCCATCACTGGTAAAGGATAATTGTCTTTCAAGGTAGCTTGATTCAGATTCAAAAAATCAACACAAATTCTTATTTCCCCATTTTTCTTATGAATCGGGACAATATTAGCCACCCATTTGGAATGATGGATTGGATAGATAATCCTTGCCTGAAGCATTTTATCTATTTCTTTGAAAATAGCATCTGCAACTTTGGTGTTATAATTCCTTAGTTTTTGTCTGAAAGGTGCCACTCCTGGTTTAAGGGGAATATGATGTTGAAATTGGCCATTTCTAAAATCTTTCAAATCTTCATAGGACCAAGCAAAAATATCAAAAAAACTTCGCAACAATTCAACGAACAAATATCTTTCTTTAGGAGTGCAACATTTATCCAAATTGACCATTTTTGGATCATTTTCATCACCAATATTGACTTTCTCATATTCACCTGATGTATAAGCACTTTGGGAATCAGTTCTTTTTATATACTTGTCATTGTGGTCAAACAGGCTTTCTAAGGTTACTAACCCTTTTGGAATTTGATTCCCTTTAAGCTGAACCACTCCTTCTCTGAAGCTTCTCTTCTCATCTGGACAAAACTCATTGCATTGATTCTCAGAACCTTCAAAATAAGATGGAGCAAACATTGCAGCATTTTTTAAGAACTTATCAATATGTTTATCATCTTCAAACACTTGCCAGAAATCTGAATTATCAGGAACATTAGGACGATATATTACTTCAATTCTGTAAACATTAGTACCAAAATCTAGATGTGGAAGTAATAAAGATGTTGATACTGCCAAAGAATCCGCATGGGAATTTTGACTCCTGGGAATAGCTTCTATTGAAAATGCATCAAAATACTCAATTTCATCCTAGACTCCATTTCTATAATGTTTAAGCCTCTCATTTTTCATAGAATAACAGCTAGGGACATGATTTACAATCAATTCCACATCATCCTTAGTGCACAACAGTCTAATTCCTCTTTTCTTGGCTTGTTCAATTCCTAGCAATAATGCTTCATATTCTACGATGTTATTCATATTTTTAAACTCTAGTTTAAATGAGAAAGGAATCTTCTCACCCTATGGAGAAATAAATACCACTCTAGCACCAGACCCGGCAGATGCACAGCTTCCATCAAATTCCATTGTCCATAACCCTGCAACGTGATCAACCACATCTTTTGACGTACCCCTTTTATCATTAGAGAAAAGAAAATAGTTACCAAATTCACATTCCTGATACAATATTTGTGACTTTGGATCATTAGAAGGGAAAACCGTATATTTGGATTTCAGGTCAGGTATGAGAGTAATTTTCTGTTTACCTACTTGAATCACCGCTTCAGACCAGTCCATTTTAATCTCACCACCTAAATCCTTACAAAAGGTTCTTCTCAAGAGCATTCCATAACTTGCAGGGATATTAGCAACTAATATAGTTAGCTTTACTCTTTTATTTGGATGAACTGCCAGAGCAACCTGAGCATCTTTAATCTGACCAAGCAAGGGCACCTATTTTGAATCCATTGAATAACACTTCCCAAAAGTTTTAGTGAGTGGGAGACCTAATGCTTTGGAAACTACAGAAGGCATTATATTATCCGAGGCTCCTGAGTCAATGATGCAATTATTGAGCTTATATCCATTGATAAATAAAGACACATAAAATGGCTCAGGTCTTAGATTAGGCATGTGCGATGATTCAATTGGTTCATCAATAGATGTCTTAGATGTAGAAGCAGCAAACAATTCCATAGCCTTGTTATATTGTGAGGGTTCAATATTTATTAATGGTAAACTTAAGGGCTTTAGTTGAGAATTTCCTTCCTGCACATACTTAATTAGCTTTTCTAATTCTTTAGGATTCAACTTAAGGTATTTAGCAGGTGAGATTTGAATCCTTGATGCTTTACAAAACTCCACGATATCAAAAGAATTATCAGACTCAGACTGCTTGAACATTTGAACTTCTTGAACCTTTGAACCATTCTCATAATTTTAGTTCACGACTTCTTTACCCTTAATTGAAGTTTCAGGAGAAATAGGGGTACTTGTATATTTAAAAGGACGTTGACTCCTAGTAAGAATGACACAAGAGGAATCTTCAAGGGTCACCAATATATCACCTCCTCTATCTGAATCTGAGTCATATTCAAGGAAGTGTATTCCAGAGTCGCTAGGCTACCCATGAACTTCTCCTTCTAAACCAAGTTTGCTTATGAATTCTCCTGTACTAAGCATCTGTGCATGTCATACCATTTCAGGGCTGAACTACCATCATGATCATCCATTAAATGAAAAACAAACATGTTTCCTCTATGTGGTGGTGGTTCAATGGCTAGTTTTTGTTGAACTGGAAGAAGTTGTAGAGTTTTATTCCCAATCCCTATAGGTTGATTATTAATTCTTCTTGGTACGTCTTGATAAGGCTAAGGATAGGAAGTACTAGCCTTAAGTAGCTGTCTTTTGAGAGCAATTACATCATTCATCAGTCTTTGGATTACAAGGTCGGATGAAGTTGTGGAAGTTGATGACTGCGAAGTAGCAGTTTGAATTTCTCTCTTCCACTTACCTGCATTAATTAAGTCATCCTCTAACTCTACTGCAAAAGTTTTGGCATCAGCTAAATCTTGTACTCTTTGTCTACGAATAAAGAAACTTATTTCTATAGGCATTGCATTAATAAAGAAACACTTCAAATTATCATCAGAAGGCCTTCGATTAACTCGAAACTTATGAACAATTTTATCAAATTTCACCACAAAATCCCTCATTTTTTTAGGAATCTCTTTTTTTAATTGGGCTAACTAGGCTATGAGGGAATGCTCATCTTTTGCTACTTTGAACCTATCCTCGAACCTAGTTTTCAAATCTTGCCAATTTGTTATTACACCATTCGGCAAATGATAAAACCAATCAGCTGCTCCATCAGTTAATGTCTGTAAAAACAACCTCATTGCTACATCTTCATGTTGAAGAGCTAAAACCCCACATGCAAAATTAAATGCATTTAAATGCTCATCAACTGTCACTCTTCCATCACCATTGAACCTAGGTAAGTGTTCTCTAGACCCTTTAGGTAAAGAATGCAAATTGGGACCAAGAGCAAGTGGTCCTACAGCTGGACCCCATAGGTTATTCCTAGCCATGGGAAGTACAATATTCAAAGGAGTTGGATTAATTATAGAAGGATAACACCATGCAAGGTTAAGGCATGACAAACAGAAGTTTGGGGAGAAACAGGGGAAGAACTTGGGGGTCTACTCCTTGCTCTTCTTCTGGGTGTAAAGGAAGGGAAAAAGTTCAAATTTTGCAAGTCTTGAAAAACTGGATCAACTATCCCTTCACACCTTTGAGACCTAGTGTACCTTATTGGCTCTAGTGTGCTCACAATTCACAAGTTCAAGCAAATTGGCAACTGATCATTACTATTGCTTGTGGCTATGTAACTAATCTTATTATTCGACTCCCCAGTAGAGTTGCCAAAAATTTGTTTGTTAATAGATTGGATTTCCCAAAATTTATTAACAAATACTCATGCTCACCCAGTAGGAAACCAATGAAACCAACAGTTGGGTAAATAATGTTAATTTACCCTCTGCATAAGGGTACAACTCCCCATATGATATTCAATGAATTTTGACCAAATTTATCATATAATTCACTTTTAACCAGAAAGCAAAGAAAGGCTTTAACATTCACTTGTCAACACAAAATGAACACCTCACAAAGATTATTGGAATATATAACAAAACATTAAATTTCAAATAATGATTATCCTATATGAAGTGATCAAAATATTTGAACTCTGATTGATACTCGCTCAGGCCTCACAGGACAAGGGGAATCAGAATATTCAAATGCTTTCAACTAATTTCATTAATCAGAGAAGCGAATCAAATACATGAACATATAAATATCCCAACATAAATTTTTATATATTCAAATGCACAAGTTTCAAAAGTTGTATTAGACATTCTGCTCCATTCAAAGATGGGGTATTTCACTGAAATTAACAAGTAAAATAGTCTGACATCTTAATTTTACAAAATTTTATGGCCCCCCGCCAAAACATCCATTCCTAATACTTCTAGCCACCAGGCTAACCTAATAGCTAAACACAAAGCTTCAAGAAACAACCGTTTGTAACTGAAATTAACTAAAAATGGCCAAGACCCATAAACAAAGCTATAATTGCAGAACGGGAAATGGTTTTTGATTCATCCTATTAGTGAGTTGTGCCATGTATATTTCGCCATTCCATATGAGCCGCTGAAAATTTGTGAAAAACTTGATAATGTGGGAGCCCAATGTGCAAGATGTGTTCCTTCCAGACTTCTTTATCCATACTCACTTCCATAACTTTAGTTCTGTGTGTTTCCAAGTGATCAGAATAAACAACCAACATAGATTCGATTCTGGCAATTCTAGAGAAGTCATCTTTGGGTAAAGATTTTGATTCTTTAACCAGGTTCATCTTTCCTTTGAAATTCTTCACCATATCCATTGTCTGCTCGATGGTTTGTTCGTCTTCCTTCAGAAGCTATACATCAATGCACTTCAAGTCTTTCTGCATTACAGCAAAGAGTTCTTTCAATTCCTTCAACAAGTTAATGGATTCTTCGTGGCCTTGCTTAGTGATTGAATTTCTCCATTCAATATTTTCTTTTGCCACATACAATATCTTGTCATCCAAATCTTTAACCGCCTTTTCAGCAAGAAATTTCATGACACCATATTTCTGCACATCTTTCATCTGGATTAGCACTGCTGCCCATTTGTTCCTTTCCTTTTCCCATGCTATCACATTTGTTTCAAGTTCCTAGGTTACAGTTACAACATCCTCGTATACCCTGATCAGATTAGCAATATATCCTACTCCCTATTGAATTATGGAATAAAGCCATTCATTGAAGGTTTCCACCATCATACGATTCCTGTTAACCTTATCCATCAAATTTTGGTTCATTGGTGATTTAGGATCAAAACATAGAGAAATTTGCGACAGGGGTTGCAGGCTGGGATGGTGTATGGCATTGATGTATTCTGCCATCTATTTAACAACTTGTTTTAGCTCCCACTTGTCCTTCTCATCTTTCCATGTTCTTGATAACATCCTTTTTGTGGAAGACTCTAAATGTTTCGCGTCTGCAACCCTTGAAGTAGTTCCTAAATCGATCTTTTCAATGGAAAAGTCCTTCTCAATAGCATTTTCTAGATCTTTCTCTGAAATTGGCTTAGCCATTTCAACTACCCAATGCCCTATATTCTCATCCACCTCCATCATGGCCTCTGCTTTTAGTCTCTTAGACTTAGACATCTTTCCAAGGCATCTACTTAACATATCTTCTATTGGAACGTTGATAGGAACCACATTTCATTTCTTGCTGATTGAGGCTCCCAACCATCTAGAAACATTTGGGGATTCTTTCGCTGGTGGCATCTGATAGTCTGATGAATCCATGATAGCCAAAGTGGCCACCTGATTGAGATTATCCTTAGGTTGTTGTTTCCATTTCTCTGCATCTTGAGTTGCAAGGATATCTACTACTGGTTCACCCATAATTACTTGTGCTTCTTCACTATCAAGAATTATGATGGCTTCTTCCCTTGTAGGTTCTTTACTTTTCTTCTTATTTCTCGAATGAGTGACTCAAACTGATGAAGAGCCAAATAGTGATTCCTTGTACCTCTTAGTTTGAACCTTCTCACTCTATGTATCAGTAGCACCTGCAATATCAACAATTATGTCAGAGGAAGAAATGAGTATTTGTGCAGCAGTATTGGGTTGCTCAACTAATTTCTCAATTGAGGTAGTGTTTAGTTTCATTCCAGATTTATGGTATCTTAACCACTTTTCTGTTCTCCTTATAATGTTAAAGGTTTTGGATTGGATATTTTCTTCTTCTCTCCTATCCCAGTCAATTTCAGGAATAGGTTGCTTATGAATTCTCTTATTGAACTCCGGGTCCAATACATCTTCACCTTCCTCTTCATGTACACCTGAATGTAAAAATACATCTAGTCTTCCCAATAAAAGGCATGTGAATTCCCCTTGAGCTTGTTCAAAAGAATTACAATATCCCTCACTTCTGTAATAAAATGCTCCCTTGTCAAAGGTTTAGGTAACCTAGAACCTCCCTTCTGCATTTTAAGGAGCCAATTTTTAGCAATGACACTCCGATAAACACTTTTCTTCTTAGAGAAAAATGCATATGAGGTTCCTATGGACCAATCTTCGTATGGCTCTTTGTGAGGGATCCCAATCACAACCATTACTATTTCTCTATCAATCTGCACTAAAATACCTCCATCACTAGCCCTAATACACCTGTTACTAGCATCATATTTGCTCATGCATGCATACACTAATTCGGGGCAAGGAGTAGTGATTAGGAAAGCAGTGGCTTCAACCACACCGCTGTGAACTATCTTTTCCATCATGGAATTGGCCTTTGGATTCTTAGCCCTTTCTAGAAAATTCTCTAACTCATCCTAAACTAAAGTTGTATCATCTAATTCAGGAATGGTACTAATTAAGCATGAGGTTCGACCCAAGTTCGGAAGTATTGGTCTCATGTTTACTTAAAATTGCATCAATTAGACAACATTCAACCCCGAGGCAAGGAATTACACTAACAATTTCAGAGATAAACAGAGTAGGGGAGGTTAGTGATTAAACTCACCTGTCTTCACCATCAAACTGTGTAACCCTCGGAAAAACTGAGCTAAATTACCTTCCACGTCCTTACTCTTCACCACCAGCAATAGTGATTTTCTTAGCTGAGAAGCATCATATTTAAGGATGAAAAACACTAACAAGTACCAAAGCATGCTTTGACCCAGCTCATTTATCTGTGTAAAACTTCCCATGATTTGATATAGTTCTGACATGCTCATTAATTAAGAATCAATTCCACATGGTCGACATGCTTTCTCACAATTGCTTTCCATAATTACAGTTTGAAAACATGGAAAATGAGGAATATTTTGTTCCCATCGCGCCACCTTTATCTCCTAAACACAATTAGGCTGATTTAAAACAATGCTTTGAACCTTGAATTATTTCAAAAGAAGTTCATTGGTTCAAAGTTCAAAGACAAAAGATCAACACTCGTGGCAAAGAAGAAGGAAACAAAAGAAAATTTCAATGACATGAAAATGGACCTTCAACCTTGAACCATTCCAAGAGTGGTTCAACGATTCAAGTTCAAGATGACCACAAGGACTGACATTAAAGGGATAGCTACAATACATAAGACAAAAGACCGATTGAACCTTGAACCTTGAACCGGAAAGGTTCAAAGTTCAAGTTCAACGACTATGCTAATGAACACTTAGAACTTAATAGACACATTTCCTTTGAACCAGAATTTTGAACTTTATAAAGGTTTCAATGGATGAGTACGAAACTCAAATTGATGAAGACTTAAGCTTTGCAATACTTAATAAAATAATGCCCCCCTAATTGATAAGCTATAAGCGGATAAATAAGGGGTAACATATCGGAAGTTTATCAGAAATTTCAGTACTGTTTGTAGTCCTATGACTGAGACAATGAGGGGGGATAAGAAGGAGTTCAAGTGGACCACCAGAGAAAACAAAAGTTTTGAACTGTTGAAGTAGAAATTGACTAAACAACATGTGTTAGCTTTATCATATTTCAACAAAGTATTTCAAGTAGATTGTGATGCAAGTGGAACAACAATTAGAGCAGTCTTGAGTCACGAAGGGAGAGCGGTAGCTTATTTCAGTAAGAAGTTGAATGATGCTCGAAGGACATATTCAGTGTATGACTAAGAATTTTTTGTCATAGTTTAAGCCTTCAAGAAGTGGAGACATTACCTATTGCCTAAGGAGTTTGTGTTATATACTGATCATCAAGCCTTGTAGTATTTGAATAGTCAAAGTAAGTTGAATCAAAGACATATGAGATGGGTAGAATTTTTGTAGAGTTACACCTTTGTATTGAAGCATAGAAGTGGGAAGTCTAACAAAGTTGTTGATGCATTGAGTAGAAGGAGAAATTTGCAGATAGAGATGAGAGTGACAGTATTAGGATTTGACGAGTTGAAGACCTTTTAGGATGATGACCCAGATTTTGCAAAACCTTGGAGAGCATGTAGAGAACCGATTATGGTAAATAGAAGCAAGTGGTTGGATTAATTCATTTAGGATGGGATGTTATTCAGAGGAGTTCAGTTGTGTATACCTAAGAGTTCTATGAGGGAGAATCTGATAAAGGAGAAACGTAGTGGAGGATTAGTCAAACACTTTGGTGTTGAAAAAACAACAACATTGGTGAGTGAGCATTACTTTTGGCCCAAAATTCATAAGGATGTTAGGAAATTTGTGTAGAGTTGTAGAGTTTGTCAAGTTGCAAAAGGTAGTATCTAGTCAGAATATGGGATTGTCTAAGCCTTTGATAGTACTAGAAAGACCTTGGGAGGATATAAACATGGATTTCATACTTGGATTCCTTAAAAAAAAAAAAGGAAATGATTCTATAATTATGGTAGTGGATATATTCTTGAAGATGGCTCATTTCATACCTTTTTAAGAAAACATCAGATGCAGTGCATATAGCTGACCTATTTTTTAAGGAAGTGGTAAGATTGCATGGATTACATAAGAGGATAGACAGAGATACTAAGTTTTTCATTATTTTTGGAGAACAATTTGGAAGAAGATGAAGACAAATTTGGAATTCAGTTCTACTTTTCACCCATAGATTAATGGACAGACAGAGGTAGTAAGCCAAAGCTTGGGAAACTTGTTGAGATTCTTGGTTGGAGAGAAAACTGGAAGTTGGGATTTGATTCTTGCACAAGCATAGTTTACCTACGATAATTTAGTGAACAGGAGTCCCAGAAGAACACCTTTTGAGATTGTTACTAGAGTACACCCTAGAGGTATATCAAAATTGAGAGATATCGACAATGAAGATAAGAGAAGCACGGAAGAATAAGAATTTGCAGATCACATGACAGCCTTGCATATTTAGGTTAAACAACATTTAGAGGATATGAACAACAAGTATAAGGAGAAGACATAAGGAATTTGAAGTTGGTAATGAAGTGATGGTGTATCTGAGAAAAGAAATATTTCCAGTTGGATCCTATAACAAGTTATAGATGAAGAAGTTTGAACCTTGCAAGATCTTGAGGAAATTTAGTTTCGGAAATGCATATGAAGTAGAGTTACCAAATAGTTTGAGTATCTCACGTATATTCAACATTACAGATCTACATCAATATCATGAACTATAATTTAGGGAGGATAGTATTGTAGACTTGGATAAACAGTTGCCCCAGAAGAAACCAGATCAGATTGAAGACATTTTGGACAGTAGAATTAGGCTCAGTTTCTAGAGCAGTCAGTATAAGGAGTATCTAGTGAAGTGGAAGGGAAGACCAGTTGAAGAATCATCTTGGATTTCTTAGGAAAAGGTAGTCTGCCTTGGTTTTCCTCTAACCCCAACAAAGTGAGAGACTCACATTTTCATCAACCCTAGATGTTTGATGCAGGAGCATCCCTAGTTCTTGGCAATCTTGCATCAACCAATAATATTTCCTTTTTGTTTTGCTTTCTATTTTGTAGTTTCAACATTTTATTCTGCATTTTCTAGCATTGGCTCATTGGACCTTGAGGAGCTAGATTTTTCTTGAGGACTTGATCATCTTCCTTATTCCTAAACCATGAAGCATTTCGATCATTTTCTGGCAAGTTATTGATTCCAATTTCCGAGATAGTTTTCTGGCATTGGAACCAGTTGGACCTATTTGCATTGGTGATCTACCGGACCCCTTCTATAGCTTGTGGGGCCTTGAGAGTTTATTCTAATGTTCTTTGGTGTGTGGGTCACCTTCCCTTTGATCCGCACTTCATCCTTTGGATCTTCCAGAGGAATCTCTTTAGCAGAGGCCGACCTGTTGGTTTTCACACATTTGGTCTTGTTCTTCGGCATTTGTTCCCTTTTTGGGCCAACTGGATCCCCTTGGATCATACAAATAATTGTAATTGAGAATTAGAATGTAGATTAGGAGAAATCTAGAACATAGAAGAGAGATCTTAATTTTTTGAGGTCCCAGTTGAGACCTGTTTTGTAATTGAGCATGTTTGTAGTAAGCCAGTGAGCCTAATCTTGTATCTCGTATTTTACTGAGTGCTTGTAATTAGTTCTCATGATTTAATTCATTCAGTTCTGTATTGCCTCCATCATATCCTTGTGTTTTGTTTACTCTTGTTGACCAATCTGGACTGATCTCTTTGAGGTCCCTCCTAACCAGTGACTGCACCAAATTTTTGTTTCCAATTCTCTCTTTTTCTTTCTAATTTTTATCTCCCTTATCTGATGCAGAGCATCATGAAAATCCATAAAACCTTCATTCAAGGGTAAACTTTAAACTTGAATCAAGAGACATATAACAAGATAAATCACTCTTCTCAACTTCAAACCAACTTCAAAGGCTATATTACATCCTTGAAAACATCCATTCAATGTTTCAGATCATAACATTCACCATAACATGAGAGAACAAATTATTTATTGCCATGGAATACCCTAATTTAGGGTTTCATCCCTTAACAACTATTTTCACCAAAATGATCACAAAATATTCAATTCTCAACCAAATAAAGTAAGACCAAAAGAACTGGAAAGAATATTCAGAGACCTTTCCAACACATATATCCTTTATTCAATATTATCCCTCATGTGACCACACCAAATGCTACAACCGGGTTGTTGCTGCCTTCACCAATCTGCTTTTCACCGTGAACTGTAACAAACAGTCATCAATAACATTTTACATACTTCTCATAAAGACAATCGCTTCAGTCAGAATTTATATCACTGATTTAAACAAGTTCTCTCAAAATTTCAGCCAGATCCAATGGTTAAATAAAAAGATATGATCATTTTCCCGAAACTGGGTAACCCTTGCCAGGGTTTTGACAATCATTAAAAAAACAAACATATCTTGCCAAATACTCCACAAAAATGCACAAGAAAGGATTCATCTGAAAGATATTTCATCAATCTATCATTAAATAACATATACATATAAAAAATACATCAAATGTGATCCTCCATGGATCTATGACAGCCATAGATTCTTGAAAACCTCATGACAGTTTGAGGGTTTGATGGATAATCTTTGTCAAATCCCCTCCAAACTGATCTCCCTTCTTGATTTCGACCAAACATGGTTTTATAAACCATTTCCAACTCCTTTATAACTACTCCAACCACCTCATAACCAATGTATTTCATTTTTACACTTTTGTTGCACTTTTTGGCAATATTGCAACTTTGCAATTTTTACAATTTTTGACATAAATGACTCTAACTCTTACATGGACACTTTTAAAACTTCAATATGGACCAAATATGATATCTTTGGACAAAATGGCTCATTTAGCCTTACATATTATGATTCAATTGACTCAAATAACCTTAATACATTATGAATGACTCAAATACAATAAATTGTTCATATTATGACTTTTGACCTCTTGGTATGCTTGTGTGCTTAGGTGCCTCTGCACCATTATCTCTTTAACCTGCTGATTTGGTATTTATGAGAATATAATTAAATATTTTATTATTTATTCTCATAATGTCTTCCATTTTTTTTTATTCTATCTTTATCCTTCACCAAATGGTAGCTCTGTTGTGCACTCAATCAAGTCCATCCATCTAACTAAAAATATTTTCAATCTTATCCATCCAATAAATCCTCATTTTTTATAAATTGAGCTCTATTTTGCTCATTTTTAGCAACCACACTTTGAGTATCCTTATGCTACCTAAATATTTTTGCTATCATCTCATCATCTTGCTTTCAATACACTTGCTTTGTAGGTGATATCCACAATAATTTGAAGGAGAAAGAAGAACAATGGAGGTAAATGAAGGGAACACATGTATATGTTTGTGTTTTTTTGAATGTTTTATCCTCATTCCTTTATTGAGTGTATTAGGAATATATTTCATAACATTTTAGCTTTGTGGTTGGCTTTTATGTGTTATGAACCTTATGCCTAATTTCCTAGCTACAATTGGTTTGCCAAACATCACTTTTTCTTTATTGCACCATTAAATGGACAATTAATATGCAAAATCCTTAGGACTTTAAATAAGTTAACAATTGGTATTGACCCATAAAATGAAAACAAAATTATTAACATGTATATCTAAATGTAGAGTTGAAATATTGAAGGATTTCATATAGAGTTGTCACTCCCTAATGACCAACACTTGGAAATGCAAAAGAACCCCTACAACATTATAAAAAAAAGGAATAGGCTAGTCTACAATCAACATATTCATAGAAAATACAGATATATAGGTATCTATCTTTGTTAATATAGATTATGTGTATCAATATTATATTCGTTATTATGTTTTATACAACTTTGGTTCATAATTAAATTATTAAAATGTTTATAATTTACTAGTAGATACTCAACATAAAAAAGCATTGTTGCATAAGATTCATCCTCCTCATCAAGAATATATACATTTGCTTCAATTTACTTAAGATGGAAAATTAATTATAATCCTTAAATGTCAACAATTATTTATTAGCCTTTGCAATTCTTTGTACAAGATCATCTCTAAGGTTTTGACTTCTACAATCTTGAGTCTACTCCCCTCTATCATTTCTCCCCAATAAAGTGGCTTTGTCCTTGGGAGACAAATCTTAGATTCGATAATATCGGTCCATGAAAATATTCATTCACTCTCTAGTGCTAAAAAAGAAGGCTTTCTTTTGAAGCTTGACTTATCTAAAGCCTATGATAGAGTGGACTAGGGATTTATGATGGATGTTCTCTCTCCTTTTTGTTTTTGCTCTAGAAGTATCTGTCTTATTTTGCAATTGGTTTCTTCTACTTCTTTCTATGTCTTAATCAATGGGTCTCCTTCCCCCTTCTTTAAACCCTCAAGGGGTCTTAGACAAGGGGATCCTCTATCCCCGATTCTTTTCATTATCATGGCGGAATGTCTGGGAAGATTCATTGGGAATCTTGTTGAGAAGGGAGAGTTTTGTGGATTGAAACCTTCTTCTGTGGATCAAGTTTGCTCCCATCAGCAATTTGTGGATGACTCTATTATTATGGGGAATGCTTCAGTGAAAGATTCTAGGAGTTTAAAGAAAGCATTGGATAGTTATTGGACAGCCATTGGTCAATTGATAAATTGGTCTAAAAGCTTTGTTTATTTCATCAACATTCCTGAAAGAAGACAAATAAAAATAAGTAACATTTTAGGGTGTCAATTGGGAAAACTTCCTACTTCCTATCTTGGGATCCCTTTATGTCAAGTCCCTCCTAATACTTTCTGGGGAGCTCTTGTTGATAAATTTCATAGGAAGCTAGCTGGTTGGAAAGGCTCTCTTCTTAGCCAAGCTGGTAAGGTTTAGCTTTTGAAATCTACTCTTAAGAGTAATCCACTTTATGCCATTAGCCTATTCAGAATTCTTGCCAAGTTTACAGAGGCTATTGAAAAAATTCAAAGATCTTTTCTATGGACAGGGGTCGAGGAGAAGAAGAGAATGAATTTGATTGTGTGGGATAAGTTTTTAAACCTATAAGAAAGGGAGGTCTTGGCCTTAGAAGAATAAGAGACATGAATGAGTTTCTTATGGCTAAGCAGATAAGGAGAGGTTATAACACCCAAGGAGAATGGAAACTGATATGGGACAACAAGTATAAAAGACAATATCCTACCCTTCTAAGCTTCCTCAATGCTGAAGATATCCCAATTTGTTCTAATATTTGGAAAAATATTTCAAGAACAAGAGATCTAATTGCCAAAGGTGTGAAATGGAAGATGGGGAAAGGAAACTTGATTAAATTCTGGGAAGATTCTTGGTTGCTTGATACCCCGTTGAGTGAAAGTTCTGATTGGGGTAAATTTTAGAGTTAGTGTAAGGAAAAATATGGCACTATGGTGGGTGACTATTGGAATGAAGGACAGTGGAAGGAATTATCCCAAGTTGATCCCTCCCTTGGTAATTTGAACAAAATTATGAACTCCATGGTGGTGGTGGATGATGATGATCAACTAATCTGGAAACTCACAGCAAATGGTAAATTTTTTGTTGCCTCTCTCTATAATCAACAGTTTTCTAAGTTGGAGAGTCCTTGCTGAGCTAAGGCTTGGGTGAAAGGTCTAATTCCTAAAATTGATATTTTTTTCTGGACTATCCTTTAAGATAAAATTTTGACTATTGATAACCTCAGAAAAAGAGGAATATGTATGCCTAGTGTTTGTTTTCTTTGTATGCAGAATAAGGAAACCATTAAGCACTTGTTCTTCCATTGTCCCTTCTCTGCTGATATCTGGGCTAGATGTCTGGATTATTTCAATATTAGTTGGGTATTTCTACAATCAGTCCAAGAGGTTTTCAATTCTTGGCATCATTCCTCAAGGAATAACACTATAATTTTTTTATGGAGACTAGTTTTACAACATTTTTGCTAGGGAATATGGAAAGAGAGAAATGAAAGAGTGTTTAGAGAGAAGGCTTCTAAGGCTCAAATAATTTTTGAGAAAATTAAATGACATATAGTGAAGAATATTAACATCATAGGTGGAATAGCCAATCCCCAAGATCAAAATGATCATATTATCTTGAAGAATTGGAGATTAAAGGGAAGAGACATCTTGCAGGTTAATCCTAGAGAAGGTGTGAAATGGGAAAGCCCTCCCCATGGCTGGATGAAAATCAACTTTGATTGTGCTTCAAAGGGTAACCCTGGCAATGCGAGGTGTGGAGTGGTTTTAAGGGATGAATGGGGAAAATGCAAAATCATTAAATGTATCCCTATTGGAAGTCAAACGAATCATGTTTTTGAGGCTATGGTGGCTTGTCATGGGATGGTGCTAGCAAAGGAAGCCAATTGTACCAAAGTATGGTGTGAAGGTGACTCTTTGAATATCATAAATTGTTTGAATAAGGCATTCCTACCTTCTTGGTCAATAAACAATGCTATTAAAGCAATGAAGAAAATAAGTGAAACCTTTGATATGTGTGTCTTCACACATGTGTACAGGCAAGCTAACTTGTGTGCTGACTGGGCAGCCAACCTGACTTGCATGTGAGGCAAAATCCTTATTTGATCTGGACCGTATCAAGATGAGGTAACGTGGCATCATCAATCATAATTCCTAATGCTTTTCCCACTTTTTTCGATGAAGGCTTACAACAGCGGTGATAAGCATTTATGTAATAGTCTCATCATATTAATAGGGCACAAATTTTGGGTTGTATTTCAGAGCAATAATAGAAAATAGAGAAGAAAAATTAGAGAAGATATTAGGAATTCTAGTGATTGTGAAGGAAATATGGGAGAGAACAAAAAAAGGTTTGAACCAGCCTCATGTTTGGATTGGAAGAAGAACAGAGAGGTTTAGGAGATTCTACAGGAGGGGGGATTAAGTGTGTTCATGGAGACGCTCTGTGGTAAAGACTGGTACAGAAGCACCTAGGACTTAGACTATCTAGTTTTCCCAACTTTGGCTTGTACTAACCCTAGCCAAGTCAGTTAGTGAATAAGGAATCCAGGGGGTCCAAGAGTTAGTGTTTTGAGTCAATGTAGGCCTAGGTTGAGTTCATTCTTCTTAGGTTTGCATTTTTGTGTAAATAGTGGGTTTGAGTAGGTAGTTGACCTTCTTGATGGTAAAAAGTCTCAAAACTTGGTATAGGAATTAGGGAGGATTAAATTAGTCTTAGACATGTTTGAAAAGTCATGAGTGATGACTTAGAATAGGTCTCATAGGTTGAGAAGACCAAAAAGTGCAAAAGTGCGAAGTTGCAAAAAGTTGTCATGACAACTTTACTCCTGAATTGGTTAGTGATAGATTTAGGGATTGTCCAACGCCCTAAGATGGCTCCGCACATGGGAAAAAATATAATTACCCTCTCTTGCATGGTTAACAAGGTTGGAGAATGTTTTTTGTAAGTTCAACAATCTGAAACTACTCATTTTCAGACTAGTTGGCAACATTTTGACTTGATTTTACTCATTTTGTAATTGAAAATGGATTGAATCCATTGATCCAGTAATGGATTAAGTTTCTTTAGTGTGTTACAATGTTTTTGTTTCCATTTCAAGCTTTGTAGATAGTTTTCATTAGTGTTTTATTGTTTTGGTTTGCACACAGCCAGTTTTGGCTTGTATATAGTAGTTTTATGTAAAATGGTTGCCCCATGAATTCCACATGTGCTACCATCATGGATTGTTGGGAAATGAATGGAAACCACTTGTATAGTGTACATATGCAGGAGAAATTGCTGGAGATGAGTTTCAATATAACTATTACCTTGTTCTAGGCAAGTCCAGGAGCAACTCGACTAGAGGAAACAAGATGAAATTGAAGTGCATATTGTAGGGGTTGTTGGTATTTTGGACATGTTGATATGGTTTTGTCATTGATGTCAACACTTATCAACTATGGTCAGCCTACTGGTACTTAGAGAATTGGCAATGTTCACTGGCAAGCAAGTGACTTATGCACAATCACCGGTATCTTCTTCACCGACAAGATATATTGTTCACCAGCACTTGGAATGACATGGAAAACACTTGGTTATGTCAAAGATATCATTTGGACACTTTGTCTTGGAAATTTTTTCATTGGTATATTCGTGTTTGCATATTTTCTATTATCGGCAAATAGGTCTAGGATAAACACCGACAGGTTTATCTATTCTAGATCAGCACGACACCTTATAGAGACGATCTATTATTGTTGTAAATGCATTAAGCCGACATGTTGAATCAGATATTGCATTGGTTATTGATTTAATTGTAAATTATTTTATTGTAATATCTTTTGTAAAGCCAACCTATACATTTTGGTCCTAGGCTTTGGTATATATGTAAGATCCTATTTGTAAGATCGATATGTGATTGGGAAAAAGATTTGTAATAAGGTATATGCAAAAATAAGCAAAGCTATACATGCAGACATCATTTGAAAGTTGAAGGAGGATTTTGTGAAGGCAATCGGAACTACACTGATACTAAATCCAGTATATGAAGATGCTATTTTGAGCAATACATCATTATTGGATTTAACCATCCAATTGTAGTCAGTGTGACTCCCATTTGTTTTTGAGCAGCGAGCTCTAGGCGCTTGGCCTTTCTACATGCGCAGACCCCCTATTGCATACACATACTATCTGCAATAGTATCATTTGATTGTAGGTAAGGTTTCCCACTGTGGTTTTTCCCCTTACAGGGTTTCTACGTACAAATATTGGTGTTATGTGTTGTGGATGTTATTGTCTTTCTGTTTCATGCATTAATCTTTATCGGTACTGCAATTAACTGATAAACGGTCCACCGACATTTATTTTGGTTAAGTTGTTTTTGGTTTGAATTTATTAGATAACTAATTAACCCCCCCCCCTCTCAGTTGTCTCTAGGACCTAACAATTGGTATCAGAGCCTAGTTCTCTTTTTGCAGAAGTTTAATAGCTTGAGGATATCTAATGTCTTCTAACTATTTCAGGAAGGATAGTCCTAAACTTGATGGAACCAACTATGGCATATGGAAGATCAGGATGGAGAAACATCTGAATTGCATTGGAAAGGACATCTAGGAAGTTACAAAGAATGGCTATACTGCTCCTACTCCCGGTCAGCCTAATCCACCAGCCTTAGGAAAAGATGAAGAAAATGATTGCAAAGCAAGAGAAGCGCTTTTGAGTGCATTATCAGATCAACAAATCATGGGATTATCAGATAGATCTACTACTAAATCTATTTGAGACCATTTGGAAACATTGAATGAATGAGATTCCATAGTCAAAATTGCAAAACTTGAGAGCTTCAAGTCAAGTATGAAAATCTGAAAATGGAAGAAGATGAAAGGATTTCTGCTTTTATGCAAAGAGTAAATGAAATTGTTCTGGGTATTAACTATTGTGGAGGAACCTTAAGTGAAGATGAAATTGTTTCTAAAGTTTTAAGAGGATTGCCACTGGCATACAAAATGAAAGTTACTTCTATAAATGAGTTAAGAACAATGCCTAATACATCAGTAACTAGAGATACATTGATTGGAAAACTTTCAGCTTTTGAAATTGAGGAATTTGGTCCTGCTGCTACTATAAAGACAGATAGCTTTCACGACATCATCATCATTTGACAAGTCTGATTGGAAAGCCTTTTATGCAAGAGAACTTTAAGAAAGTAGGAGAGAAAATGAAGAACTTGATACACTATTTGCGAGGAAAATGCCTAAAGGTCCAGTTGGAAGTAAGTATGAAGGTAAAGAACCCTTTAAATATTTTAACTGTAATAAGATTGGTCATATGGCTTCAAGATGCCTTGATATACATGCAAGATTGAAAGAAGAAGCTAGAAGAACATACAAGCCCAACCCTGAATATCAGAGATACAGATTTAAGAAGAATAAAGACAAGTCTTGTTATCTTGCTGATGAAGGAGTCACTGATGATTCTGATGAGGATCTGACAGACAATGGATGGGTCTTTGTTGCTATAACAGAAGATCAACTAACACCTACTATTCCACCGATAGAGCAAGCCCTAGCAGCTAAAATTGAAGTTAAGGATGAATGGATCATTGATTCAGGATGTTCACATCATATGACTGGTGATAAAAGTAAATTCTTGACTTTTCAGGAATATAATGGAGGTCTAGTAAGATTTGGAGATGATAAATCTTGTTTGATCAGAGGTAAATGTACTATATCTCTTGATGGTAAGAATAATATTGACAACGTTTACTATGTTGAAGGTTTAAAGCATAATCTTTTGAGTGTTGGTCAATTACTTGAAAAAAGATTTCAGTTACAATTCAAGAATGGGAAATAGAAATTTATGAACAGAACTTGTTTGGAAATTGCAACGGGTAATCAAACTAGAGGTAATATCTTTCATTTGAATAACAATAAAAAGACATGCTTGATTGCGCATATTGTTGAAAGTTGGCTATGGCATAAGAGACTCTATCATGTAAATTTTGATTGCATTGTGAAAATTAGTACAACTAAAGTAGTTAGAGACTTACCTAAGATTGTTAAGCCTCACAATCTGGTATGTAAGGAATGCCAATTTGGAAAACAAGTTAGAGCATCTTTTAAAAGTATTCTAGAAAAATCCAATAGTGCTCTTGACTTAATTCATATTGACTTATGTGGTCCAGCTAGAACTAAAAGCTTACAAGGTGATAGATATTTCATTCTAATCATTGATGACTATTCTAGAATGTGTTGGGTTACTTTTCTTAGAGAAAAATCAGAAGTACTTGGGAAATTCAAGCTATTCAAGGTGATGGTAGAAAATGAAACCGACAAGAAAATCAAATTTCTGAGATCAGATCAAGGAGGTGAATCTACATCTAAGGAATTTAATACATTCTATGAAGTAAATGGAATCAGAAGATAATTATCAGCACCCTGGACACCCTAGTAGAATGGAGTTGTAGAAAGGAAAAATAGAACTATCTTGGATGCAACTAGAAGTATGTTATCAGAAGTAAATCTACCACATATATATTGGAGAGAGGCAGTAAGCACAATAGTCTGCACATTCAACAAAGTTCACATCAAAGGTGAAACTGGTAAGACCCCTTATGAACTATGGTTTGGCATTACTCCTACTCTTAAATATTTCAGAATATTTGGAAGTAAATGCTATATTAGAAGAGATGAGTATATTGGCAAATTTGATCCTATAAGTGATGAAGGAATATTTCTTGGTTATTCATCTAAGAGCAAGGCATATAGATGTTTTAACAAGAAATTGCAGAAAAATGTTGAGAGTACAAATGTGAAAATTGATGAACAATTTAGAGGAGCTTCAAGGTATATAGACTCTGAACCGGTAATAGAGATACTGACAAATGAACCTACATGGGTATAGAATGAAGATCCAGTTACACCGGTATCATCTGAACATTCCACTGAAATCGAAGAACAACAAAAAATAAAGACACCTTGGTATGTAAGATTGAACCATTCTGAAGATCAGATAATTGGGAACAAGTATCAAGGAGTTATGACAAGAGGAAGACTAGCAAATGAAGAGGTATGTCTTATTTCTCAAATTGAACTAGCATCAATTAATGAGGCATGTGAAGATAAACACTCGATTAAAGCTATGGAAGAAGAATTAGAACAAATTGAGAAGAATAACATATGGACATTAGTTCCTCGGCCTAAAGACAAAAATGTAATTGGAACAAAATGGGTATTCAAAAACAAAATTAATGAAGATGGTAAGGTAATCAGAAATAAAGCAAGACTAGTGTGTAAGGGATATTCACATAAAGAAGGAATTGATTACAATGAAACCTTTGCACCAGTAGCCAAAATTGAGGCAGTCAAATTATTCTTCACTTTTGCAGCACACAAGAACTACAAAGTATATCAAATAGATATTAAATGTGCATTTCTGAATGGAGATCTTGAAGAAGAAGTTTACATTGAGAAAACTGATGGATTTTCTTTGACAGATAACAAAGATATGGTTTGCAGGTTAAGGAAAGCTTTTTATGGTTGAAGCAAGCTCTAAGAGCTTGGTATGCTAGATTGGATAAATATCTTTGAAGATTGGTTTTTCTAAAGGTAATGCTGACAGTAACTTATACTATAAAGTGACTAATGATGACATCTTGGTTATAGAAGTTTTTGTTGATGATATAATCTTTGGAGGAGAAGATGGTTTGTGTAAAGACTTTTCTATTGAAATGCAGCAAGAATTTGAAATGTCTATGATTGGAGAGATAAAATTCTTTTTAGGATTGCAGATTTCAGAGACTAATAAAGGTATATTCTTGAGTCAATCTAAATACTTGGAGTTACTGAAGAAATTTAGCATGGAAAACTCTAAACTGGTAAGCACACCTATGACTACAACTGATAAATTATCGCTAAGGGATGATTCTACACCTATTAATCCAACTAGGTACAAATCTATGATAGGAGGACTACTGTATTTGACACAAACAAGACTTGATATTATGAATGCGGTATGTATTGTTTCAAGATTTCAAATTAATCCTAAAGAAAATCATGAATCAACAGTAAAAAGGATTTTCTGATATTTACAAGGCACTACAAATCTTGGCCTATGGTATCCTAGAGATGAAAACTTTGAATTATGTGCATACACAGATGCAAATTGGGAAGGAGATGTAGATGACAAAAAAAGCACCACTGATGGAGCATTTTTTCTTGGAAGCAGATTAATTTCTTGGTTGAGTAAGAAATAAAGTTGCACATCTTTATCAACATCAGAATCAAAATATGTTGGAGCAGCAACTAATTGTACACATGTATTATGGCTTAAGAAAATGTTGAAGGACATAAAGGTAAAATGCAAAGAACCTATAACTATCTATTGTGATAATACAACAATTGATATATCTAAGAATCCGGTACTACATTCTAAAAATAAACATGTCTCTATCAAACTGAATTTTCTGAAAGAGAATGTTGAAGCAAAAGAAGTAAAACTAGTTTATGTGAATACTAAAGAGCAGATTGCAGATATTTTCACTAAGCCTTTGCCTAAGGAGACTTTTGAATATCTCAGAGATCAACTTGGGGTCATACCCCCACCAATAGAAAATTAGACAGTTGATGTTTGTCATCAACTGACAGAACTAACAAAGAAATATTTTACTCCGGCCTTGATGAGGAGAGCTACTTCTCGGGGGGAGTAGTTGGTATACTGAATAAGTTGGTATTTTGTATTTGAACCTGGTTTTTGTATTTCTTTGGAATTTGATGTCAAAGGGGGAGAGATTGATATGGAAAAACACATGTTACTCCTAAGGGGAGAGACTTTATCCCTTGGGGAGAGATTTTTATTTTGGAAGAGATTGATTACTCTCTATACCTGAAATTTTGATTTCTGGTTATGATCTCTTTTAGGAGATTGTTGGTTTTTGGTATTTGGCATTTCTGTTTTAGCACTTTGATGGTTTTTCCATCCTGTGTTGCCATCAATGCCAAAGGGGGAGATTGTTGGTATTTTGGATTTGTTGATATGGTTTTGTCATTCATGTCAACACTTATCAACTCTGGTCAGCCTACTCGCACTTGGAGAATTGGCAATGTTCATCGGCAAGCAAGTGACTTATGCACAGTCATCGGTATGTTATTCAGTAGTAGGATATATTGTTCACCAACACTTGGAATGACATGGAAAATACTTGGCTATGTTGAAGACATCATTTGGACACTTTGTCTTGGATATTTGTTCATTGGTATATTCATGTTTGCATATTTGTTGTTACCGACAAATAGGTCCAGGATAAACACCGACAGGCTTATTTATTCCAGATCAACACGACATGCTATGGAGATGATCTATTATTGTTGTAAATGCATTAAGTTGATATGTTGAATCGGATATTGCATTGGTTATTGATTTAATTGTAAATCATTTTATTGTAATATCTTTTGTAAAGCCGACTTATACATTTTGGTCCTAGTCTTTGGTATATATGTAAGATCTTATTTGTAAGATTGATATGCAATTGGGAAAAAGATTTGTAATAAGGTATATGTGAAAATAAGCAGAGCTATACATGCAGACATCATTTGAAGGTTGAAGGAGGATTTTGTGAAGGCAATCAGAACTACACCAGTACTGAATCCAGCATATGAAGATGCTATTCTGAGTAGTACATCATTATTGGATTTAACCATCCAATTGTAATCAGTGTGACTCCCATTTTTGTTTGAGCAGAGATCTCTAGGTGCTTGGCCTATCTGCATGTGCAGACCCCCTATTGTATACACATACTATTTGCAGTAGTATCATCTGATTGTGGGTAAGGTTTCCCACTGTGGTTTTTCCCCTTACAAGGTTTCCATGTACAAATATTGGTGTTATGTGTTGTGGATGTTATTGTCTTTCTGTTTCATGTATTAGTCTTTATTGGTACTACAATTAACTGATAAACTATCCACCGACATTAATTTTGGTTTACTGGTATTAAGCAGTAAGTTTGGTTAAGTTGTTTTTGGTTTGAATTTATTAGACAACTGATTCACCTCCCCCCCCCCTCTCAGTTGTCTCCAGGACCTAACAAGGGTGAGTGCCAAATCACCATATAATCTTTTGGAGGGGTCCATGAAGTTGGGACAAATTTGCCAATGCAAGGAGAAGCCTTGAAAAAGTCATTTGATGCCCAAAAACCAACTTGATCAGTCACTGCCGACTAGAAGGCCTAAAAACCCTTCAAAACCTTCATTTTGGGGTTAGCAAATTGTATGGTGGAGTAAGGAGCCAAAACCACAAAAATCACTTGAGGTTAGGTGAACCATTGAATAAAATCCAAACTTGTTAGCGGGTCTTTTGGACCATTTCCTCTCAATCCCTAGAAAACCAATTTTAGGAGGCCTAATAGGGCTAATTCCTTGTAGCCCTTTTCTAGGCAAAATATTGAAAACGGTAAGAAAGATAATGGTTGCAAACCTCAAATGGACTCTAAATGCATTCAAAATATGTTAGAAGACACCTCCACACCTCTTCATTAATTCATGATAGTAGGAGGTCAATTTGACAAGTTGAAGCCAAGAAGGCCATATTGAGCACATGGGAAACATTGTAACTTGGTAGGGTTCCTAGACAAAACACTTGAAGAAAAAACCTTGGAAAGGTCAAGAATCAAGCCCTAGAAGAGACTAAGAAGCACTTGGAGGTCTAGAGAGCAACTAGGCCTAGTGAGTTGGTGGAATTGAGCAACACCAACTAGGTGAAGTGTTGAGCAAACTAGGTGAACCCCATCAAAGACCCAACAAACACCAAGCACTTTATAAAGAATTGGAAGAGTGGTAAATTTTTGGTGGGAACTTAGATGATGATGGTGGATGGAGATATTATTGTAGAAGCCATGGGGATGGTGACAAAGGGCATTAAGTTCTATAGATATCGTAGAGTCTCTGATAAGGCAGCAGACAAATTTCCTATCATTGATAGTGAAAAGAAGAAAATGGTGAAGGTGGATAACTCCTATCACTCCCCAAAACGCATCTATAGGCCATGGAGGTTCATGTTGTTTGCTACCATAACCTACATTACGCTGGATGGGAGATTTATGAGAGCTTACGGGCACCATTTTGTGTTGCTCAACCACTTCTGCCATGGTGAAAAGGTAAGCTTTCCCTATTATCTTGCTTGTTCCATGGATCACACAATTAAATAAATGTAGAAAGACTCTCAGGGCAACCATGCTCTTCATCAGGGTCTTATGGTTTTAGTGTACAAATTGCTGAAAGGGAAATGCATAGAGAAACCAATTAGAGGTAAAAATACCAGGGATGATGAAACAGAAAGTGAGTATAGTGGTTTCAACTATGACTCGGAAACCAAAGGTGAGTCGGAGGAGCTTAGAAAAAAGGGGAGGAATAAGGGGAAGAGAAAGAGGATTGTGATTGAATCTGATATGTTAGACTCCGAGGATGAGTCCTTTGAGGAAAAATTCATCAAAAGAAAGAAAGGTAAAGGAATGGGGAAACAAACCTAGAGGAATAAGAACACCAGCAAGGGAGTTAACAAAGATAAAAAATAGATTCTGATAGCTTCTGATGAGGATGCAGAGGAGGAAAAAAATGACAATGTGAAGGGTAAGGAGGGGGATGATATTCTGGTTGTGGGTCATGATGAGGATTTGAATACTCAAGGATTGCAGAATGATGGCCAAGAGAATAAAAGGGGAAATCCTAGTGATTGTCATGGGGATAATGATAGTATTAAGGGATTTTGTGATACTATTAGTAGAATTGTGAAAGATATCGATAACCTGAAGAATGATATTAATGTTATAAAAAATGCCATGATAGGCAACAAACCTCTTTCTGAAAATGTTGATGAATTGGTGGTGGAAATCAAAAATGTTGAATCTATTGAAAACATGGTTGGTAAAATTATTGAAACTGAGAAGAAGGTTAAGGAAATGGAAGGGAATAGAGAGGCGAATGGGCTGGAAATTACCATGAAAAATCTGGGCAGTAGAGTCGACAAGATGGAACTCACCATGAAGAGGATAGCTAAACAAAATTTCCAGATTCTTAAAGCCTCTATGGACAATATGAACATTCTGATTAATAGATTTGATAACATTAAAGACAAAGAGGGCGACAAGGACAGACGAAGAAAAGAGGTCATGAGAAGAGAACTAGAGCCAACACCAGGAATCAGGGTGACATCAAGGGATGAGAGATGGATGATTTGAAGACCTCTGTAGACAACATGAAGCAGATGGTGGTTCATGTAGAAGATATTATGAAAAATATCTAGCTATCTTGATCTCTGTCTTTGTCTTTGTGTTGTCCTTTTGCTTTATTTTTGTTGTCTTAGTGTGGACCTATGTGTTTTGAGATCCCTTTTTGGTTTGGATGGGATCTATTATTTTGTTGGGGTGATTAGGCATGAATCTTTTCTACTTTAATTCTTTATCTATCTCCTGTTATGTAAAAGGTTCGGGTTCCTTTCAAAAACCTATTTTTACTTAATCAAAAAAATTATTTATCTAGTATTTTGTGGGGAATTTCATTCTAAAATTTGAATTATATTTCACTGTATAGTAACTCTAAACAACAATGGTTTTAAATGAGAAGCTCCTATGAATTTCATTTTATTAGTTCTAAATAAATCTCATCTATGTCAAATTTATCAATAGTCATTAAACTCAAGAAGTAGAATATTGTGTCATAGATGTTAGTGAAGAAGAGGCTATCTCACTTTAAAAATATATGAAAGAGGAATCATTTGAAAAGACCAAGACAAAATCTCAATCAACAAATAGACTCTCATCTCTCAAACAAAACATATTTTTAATAAGACAATTTTTTTGCTAAAAACTATAATTCATAAGACACAAAATCAACCCATAAAATAATGCAATCTTGAGACCAAAAACTATTGTACGACAATTGTAAAAATATCAAACTTCGACCTAAATGAACTTATTATAAAATGTTGTGAATGTATGGGGAATTTTGTTAGCTACTGCAGCTGGTATGACCACACTCTTCTTTGAAAGATGTATGAGGTGGAAATCCTTGACCCTAAGGCAAGTCACTACATATTAGATTTTGACATTACTGGTTATCTATTTCTTTTTTTGTTCAAAACCTATCTTAGAAGATAAAGGGGGTTTTGTAACCAACAAACAGATTTTGGATGGGTTCTGCTTGCCTTTGAAACCATTCACTCTATGGCGATGTCTAAGGAGAAGTCTATGTTTATAAACTTGGATATGGCCAAAGCTTAGGATAGATTAAGTGACACTTTCTACAAAAAATCCTCTTAGATTTTGGCTTTTGTTTAGAGTGGGTCATTCAAACAATGAGTTATGTTACCACTTGATGTTTCTCTATTATTTTGAATGGTGAACCTTCTCAATTATTTGGAGATAATAGGGGCCTTCACCAAGGTGACCCTCTTTCCCCATATTTGTTTATTATAATGGTTGAGGGTTTGGGCAGATTCATTAAATCTTAGGTTTCTCAAGGTTTTATTAACAATTCAAGATGGGGTAATGGGTTGCTAATACTTTCTCATCTTCAGTTTTTTGATGATATTTCTCTTATGGGGATGGCTCATCTTCAAGAAGCTCAATATTTTAGACTGGCCTTGGATATTTATCTTGTTTCTTTGGGCTAAAAGGTCAATGAACATAATTCTTTAATCTTCTTTATTAGTACTCCTGAAGCTATTCAGAGGATGATTTCTAACATTCTATAGTTTCAAATTGGGTCTCTCCCTTTATCTATTTGGGTATTCCTCTTATTATTGGTAGGTATTAGGGCTTCTTGGCAGCATTTGATTGACAAGTTGCATCTTAAGGTTTCTCATTAGACCCATAATTAGTTATCCACTACTGGTAGAGTTAGTCTTCTTCAACCTATCATTTAGGCTCTTCTTATTTACAAGTGTTTTATGTAGGAGGCTCTTATGTATTTCCTTAGGGAACTTAATTATCTCTCTTGACAGTATCTTTGGAGTGGTAATTTACAAAATACAAAATGGAACTTAGTTAAGTGGATATTTGGGTGTAGGCCAAGGAAGGATGGGGGCCTTGGTCTTCATTTTGCTATTTTGAATGGGCAAGTTTTGGCACCAAACTTTATTGGCGTTGGTGTACCAATCAACATCAGATTTGGGCATGGATTCTCACCCACAAGTATCTCGAAGGGGTTAACCCTCTAGATATTCCTTGCTATCCTTTGGAGGGAAGGGTTTTATGATTTGGTATACTCTTAAATTGGGGACTCAGTTGGTTAGGGATGCATTTTTTGGATTTTTCATTCAAGGTCTAAGGTTGTTTTTTGGTTTGACGCTTGGGATGGTAATCCTCCTATTGTTACTTGGTATCTACATCTCCAATCCTTGTGTGATATTTTTATGGAGGCTGGTTGGGATAAGGTTGGGCATTATAAGGTAGCTTATAATTTTGGTCAGGTTGTTGGTTATAGATGGAAGCATTCAAGAGAATGACCACTAGCTGATTCAGGGAGGATAGGAAAGAGCTGGCTCAGATTCTAGCTTGTCATGAGTGTAATGTTTTGGGTAGGCATGATATTGTTGCTTGGGAAAGTGATTCTTCTAGTAAGTATTTTGTCTCTACAGGGTATGATAAGCTTGTTTGACAAATTTTTGGAGACATGGAGGTTCCCTTGTGGAAAAAGGTTTGGAATAAATTCTCGTGGCCCAAGTGTAACTTTTTCATGTGGCTTGTAATACAAAATTGGTGTCTTACTTGGGCCCCTCAATGTGTGTTTTGTGTTGTAATAGTGTTGAGTGTGTTTCTCATCTCTTCTTTTAGTGTTCCTTTTCAAGAGAAATCTAGCACTTCTAGTGGTGTTTGTGGAATCGGATCCATTGGCATGCCTCTTCTTTGGCTAAGTTTTTTGCTTGATGGGGCAAAGCCTCTGTTAGGACTTTTCTTCATTTTTTCTGGGCTCTTGGTCCTACCTTCATCATTTGGCATATTTGGTTGGAGATGAATCATAAGATTTTTCAAGATGTTAAGCATTTGTGGTGAAAATTCTTCACTCTCCTTGTGAAACTGATTTGGCCAAGTGTGACTTGGCTAAACATGTAGATTCAAGAGATGTCGTTCTTTGTGATCACCTCAATATTCCTCTTCTTGGGGGTATTTTGAGAATTCAATAGGTAATGCGTAATAGATGTCTCCATCCTTTCAAAAGATAACAAGGGAAGGGCATTGGTGCCCTCCACCTATGGGGGTTTCGAAAATAAATACTGATGGTTCCTATCATGGAAATATGGGTCATGCTGGTATTGGTGGAGTTGGGCAAGATAGTTTTAGTATTGTTCGGTTTGTTTTATCTATTTATAAGGACTTGGATTCTAACAATTTGATGGAGGCACTTGCCATATTATATGTTCTAGAGTGTAGTTGTGCTCTTGGGTAGCAAAAGGTCATTTGTGAGTTTGATTCCTAGGTTGTTATGACTTTGTTGAATAGGTGGTAGTTAGATGATATATGTTGGTAGCTAGCTTTGTTTATTTAACAAATTCTTAATTTGTCTACTTCTTTGGATTCCACGACTTTAAATCATATCCCTAGAGAATGGAATGGTGTTGTGGATTGTTTGGCCAAATGGGCCTAGAATCAAATGTACAATTAGAATATTATAGATTAAAGCCAATTACCCCCAGATCTATCCCAAGAGTTGGACTACTTGGTGGAGATTGATAGGGTTGGTTAATGTCTATGCTTTGTATTCTTCTTGTTTCTGAATAAATTTTTACCCCTTTTAAGTGTCAAGGTGATAGACCGACAATTTTCCAATGTTCAAAAACATGAAGGTTAAGAATAAATCAAGTGCTGTTTTATACCTTGTAATGCTATATCTACATCTTGCAAATTATTTTCCCATGTATTATATAAACTAAACTATTTTAAAGAGCACCAATATAAGATTCTTCAAAAATAGCTTAGATATTGAATTTATAAAAATTTAAACCATATAATGAAGATTAGCAAGACCTTTAGGAATCACTAGGAGCTCATAGTGAATCAAGCATGATTCCTAAATGTTTTCTTTTTAATTAAAATTTATGAATTTTATTTAAATTCAATATTTGTAAAAATTATAGCTTCATTTAATTTATTCAATAAATGAAAAAAAATATTTAAAATATAAATCTTAATTATGATGGTGTACTTGTTGACCTCTCTATATTAATTGGGTACATGTGTTGTGTCTTCCTTTTTATGTATCATCACAATAAGAGAGTAATAACTATTTCCACTCTTGATAATACCCACCTCTAGCATCTCCTAAATTATCGTTTTAAATAATCTCATTTTTTGTTCATGGGGATACCTATAGAGTATGAGTATATTTGGTCTGGTCCCATATATTAGGTGAATGACATGATCTTGATCCCTTCTTGGAGGTATTTCTTTTTATAAATCTGTATAGTAACTACTAAATAATTAGCTATAACTATATGTAGCTCTAGTAATGTAGAGTCCTTTGATCAATGTGCTTCTAATAAAATTCATTGAGCCAAAAACCCTTTTAACTTCCTTTTAAATATATTTTTTACATTTGGCAAGAGGATGCAAACTATAAATACCTTTCACGCAACCCTCTAAGTTTTGGTTTCCTTCCTTTTGAATGAGAGCACATAAAAAGCCATTATAATTCCAAAATAATACCTCTTGCATCCATGGAGATAGAAAGCATGGGGAAATTAAGTTTGAACTCTTGCACAAAAAAATTAATGCTCTGACATTTGTTTGAATAAGTGGTAGTTCCTCCATTTACAATCATGTCCTAATTTTCATAAGCTAGATGGATAATAAAAATCAAAAGGTGGCTAGTGTTTGTTGATAAAATTGTGAGTACTTCATAAGTATACTCTAGTACTATCAATCTCTCTTTCTTCAAGAAACCCACTACCATGAGAATTTTATGGTTTTAATACTAGAATGTGCATGGAGTACTATCAATCTCTCTTTCTTCAAGAAACCCACTACCATGAGAATTTTATGGTTTTAATACTAGCATGTGCATGGAAAGAAATGGTTGGTTAAGAATCTCATGATTCCTCATTTAGGTCATTACCAGAGTCTAATATTTCTTCTTCATCATCTTCTCACTCATTCATGAAATAAACATACAAAACTTTACTTCATATTTATGCCCTCTACTATATTGTCTACCATATTTAAACATATCCTTTTTACTTTTTCTCTTCAATTAATTAAGGATTCAATTATTGGGTTGAGTCAATGACTAGGCTAAAAATTTCTTCTCTTTTATGACATTAAACCATTTACTTCTATAAATTAAAAACTCCACTTCTACCCTATATTATAGGAGAAAAGACTCATATATAAAATACGTGCTAATCATATGTATGTATAGATAATTTGTTAGAATTTTTCTTATAGAGTTATATTTACTTTTAAGGATGTTTTATTAAGTTGATAAATATAATGAAATTCTCCACCAAGAAACCTTAAAAGGATTAACTAAAAACACTCGAAAAGAGTGCAAATCATTTTTTTTTAAAATAATACTGAAATAAAAGATGCATTAATATAAACATTGTATTTAATTTGCACAAGCATAAGACTTAACTTAAACTCCTAAAGGATTTCCAATGAATATTACTCAATTAAACTAATTAAGAATAGGGTTGATTGATCTAACTCAAGGTGTTGGTATATGTGCAAGAGTATGATGACATGATGATATTGTATGCTGTCATTGATGTCAATATGCTAAGAAGTGAACTGATATGTGGTAGGTCCTGGAGACAACTGAGAGGGGGGGGTGAATCAGTTGTCAATTAAATTCAAACCAAAAACAACTTAACCAGCTTAATGCTTAATACCGGTAAACTAGTTAAGTATGTTGGTAGATAGTTTTAACAGTTAATTGCTATACCAGTAAAGATTAATGCATGAAACATAAACACAAAGTCATCCACAACACATAACACCAATATTTGTACATGGAAACCCTGTAAGGGGAAAAACCATGGTGGGAAACCTTACCCATAATCAGATGATACTACTGCAGATAGTAAGTGTACATTAATGGGGTCTGCACATGCAGAAAGGCCAACAGCCTAGAGCTCACTGCTCAATCACAAAATGGGAGTCACACTGACTACAGTTGGATGGTTAAATCCAATAATAATGTACTGCACAAAATAACATCTTCATATGCTAGATTCAGTACCGGTGTAACGTTGATATGCTTCCACAAAAACCTAGCTTCACATTCAAATGATGTCTTCATATATAGTTCTTCTTAAACTCGCATATACCTTCACACAATCTTTTTTCGCATTCCACATTTGATCTTACAAATAACATCTTACATTTATACCATAACAAAAGATCAATTTTAGTAGGTCGGCTCTACAAGATATTACAATAAAAATATTTTACAAACAATATAATATACGATGCAATAACCGATTGAACATGTCAGCTTAATGCATTTACAACAATAATTAATCATCTCCATAGCGTGCCATGCTGATCTAGAAAAGATAAACTTGTCGGTGTAACCCTAGACCTATTTGCTGGTAACAACAAATATGCAACTGTGAATGTACCAGTAACTGTGCAATAGTTACTTGCTTGCCGGTGAATGCTGCTAGATCTCCAAAGTGCTAGTGTTTTAGTAGGTGTTGACATCAATGACAAAACCATACCAAAATACCAATAGTATGGTGGTGTAAACTGGTATATGTGCAATAAGTGAAGCAGTATGCTTGTCCATGGGAACCGGTATGATGTTGTGAACCGGAACTGGTATGTTGGAACAAGAACCGATACATGGAATGTGGTAGGACTACCGGTTGGTAGTCTTAGCTTTAGGGTTTTCGGTTGAAGTGTTCCAAGCCTGTGTGATTCAACCAATGACATTATATGATGAGTTAGCACTGTAATGGAGATCAAATCATGTTGCCACATCAGCCTCATGCAAGTGAAGGATCTTGCATGAAGGAGATTGATCCCATCTACCTCGGGAATGTGCAAAGTCTTTGCAAACGGTGGAGAATGTGTGATGGGTTATCGCCTCCATGAAGTGGTGAAGAACGAATGATGGAGAATGCCTTGAGATCTGTTCAAGACCATTGTATTCAAGTGCAAAGTGCTTAATGGTCAGGATTGAACCGATCAATTGCTTAACCTAAGTGTTTAGGGTTTAGGGTTTATGCTGCCGATCTATCTATGTTCTATAAGGTCGATGTTGTGTTTCATGTTTAGGTTGTTGGCAAATGTTGTGTGTGTATCTAAGTGTAGAGATACGTGATTCTTGCCAGACCAGATAAGAGGATTAATACTTGCATAGTGTGTGTGCAGAAGGAAGGAACTAAAGTGGATATGCATTGGCATTGAGTGCTATTACCAGATCATTGTAATACCTGTTGATCTTTAACTACTTCAATAGTTGGAAAATCCCTTAACCGGGTAGCTTTAACTAGCTTGATGTAAATCCTTTAATAGGTTGGCTCAAAGCCATTGAGTTCATAAAATCCTCTAACAAGGTAACCTCTAACAGGGTTTAACCCTTAACCAGGTATTCTAGCCATCCCTTAACCAGGTGATCCCTAATAGGATCGGTTCCTGACAAAACCTGTTGTAATAGTCTTTAACCAGACTAGGCTCCTAACAGAGCAGACTTCTAAAGAGTTCAAAAATAGCTTGTGGGTATTCATCCCCAACGTGGTTTTTCCCAATTGGGTTTCCACATGAAAAATATGTGTGTCATGTGTGATGCCTCTTTCATGTGATGCTTTGTTATTTTCTATCAAGCAGTGAATCATGTTATGCTAGTAAATTATTGTATCTCTGGTGATAGACTATCTATTTATACATAAGGATAAAGTAGAAATGAGGGAGTAGGTTCTATGGAAAGCTAAATGTTTAACCAGTAGTACTCTAGTTCTGACAGGTGTTAGTGATTGCGAGTCAAGTTCACTGTTTGTAGTTAAACTGGTTAGGAAAAAGTTTATGTGCTTGTACTGATTCACCCCCCCCCCACTCAATACCAGTTTGGTACTCACCATTCATCATTGAGTTATCAATTGGTATCAAAGCATACTCTAGGTCCTCTATGTCATAAGCTTAACCGCTTGAGGGAAAGATCCTATTGTAATGATGAAGAGGGAAGGTCCAAAGTTCAATAGAGATAAGTTTAAAATATGGAAGGATAGAATGAAGATATACATCAAAAGCATGGGTGCTCAACATTGGAGCTATGTTGAGAATGTTTATGTTATCCCTACTGGTACTCTCACTGATGACCAAAAGAGAGAGATTCAAGAGAATGGGCAAGTCATGGAAGCCCTAATCAGTAGCTTATCTGACATTGAGTTTATTGATGTCCAGGATTAAAAAAATCCCAAAGAAGTATGGGATACTCTTGAGAATATCTATGGTGGTGATGAGCATGTAAAAAAAGCTAAGGAAGAAAGCCTTAGAGGGAAGTTTGAAGACATGCAAATGGTTCAAGGTGAGACCATTCAACAATATGGAATACGAATCAAAACCGTTGTTGGAGATATTAAGAGTATAGGTGGTAAAATGGAATATTTCACTATTGTCAGCAAAGTTTTGAGATCCTTATTACTAGTTTATGCAATAAGGGTTGCTGCTATTTAGGAGTTGAGATCTATAGACAAGACTAAGGTATCCCTAGACTCCATCATTGCAAAGTTGACAGCCTATGAGCTAAATAGTTTTGATGGCAGTATTCAGAAGACTGAATCATCTTTTAGAGCTTCTATTGTACCATCCAAAAAAGGAAAAGAAGCAAGAACCAACGGTGAACCAAGACAGAGCAGAGAAATGGATGATGAGGAGATTTTGATGAAATTTGAAGCTCTTCTTGCCAAGAGACTTCCTAAGGGAACCAACAAATATAGACGTAATATTCCTTTGAAATGTTTTTCTTGTAATGGGATAGGACACATTGCTATAAACTTTCCTAATGGTGACAACAAGGACAAACCGAAAAAGTTCAAGAATTTCAAAGGAGGAAACTGGAGAAACTATTTTGTAGCAATTGATGATGGTGTCACTGATGAGGAATCAGAAGATGAAGAAAATGAAGATATTGTGTTTGTTGCAGTCAAGGAAGATGTGTCAGACAAAAAGGCTCTTGTCTTCCACTTTGATAATTCAAATGAGTGTATTATTGATAATGGTTGTTCTCACCATATGACTGGTGACCGGAGCAAGTTTATATCTCTACAAGAGTATGATGGTGGTGTGATTTACTTTGGTAATGATGCACCATATATGGTCAAAGGCAGAGGGTCCATCTCTCTAAATGGAAAGAGCATTGCCGACAATGTGTATTGGGTGGAAGGTCTCAGACACAATCTATTGAGTGTTGCCCAGCTGAATGATGGTGAACTCACTCTAGAATTAAAAAATGGAGTCTGAAAAATCAAAGGAAAGAATGGTGAACCTATGGCCATCGGTATGTAGACCAAAGGTAACTTATTTCAGCTAAATGCAAATATAAGTACATTTCTTATGGCTAAGTTTGATGATAGCTGGATATGGCATAGGAGACTTTGCCATGTAAACTTTGACAACATAGTAAAGGCTAGTAAGATCAAGGTAGTTAGAGGATTGTTGATTCTAAGCAAACCAGAAAATCCTTTGTGCAGAGAATGTCATATGGGGAAAATGTCTTCCTCAACCTTCAAAGGTAAATCTTTCACTGCTGACAACTTACTTGATCTTGTGCATACTGATTTGTGTGGTCCTATGAAAACTAGGAGTGTGCAGGGAGATAGGTATTTTATGATTCTTACAAATGATTGCTCAAGAATGATGTGGGTCACATTCTTGAAGGACAAGTCTAAAGCCTTTGGAAATTTCAAAGCTTTCAGAGCACTAGTAGAAAAGGAAAGTGGTAGAAGAAACAAATGCCTTAGAACTAATCAAGGAGGGGAATTCACTTCCGGTGAATTCAAAAAATATTGTGAAGAGAATGGCATCAAGAGGCAATTGTCTGCCCCCTGGACTCCACAGCAGAATGGCCTAGCAGAGAGAAACAACTGGACTATGGTTGAAGCAGCGAGAACTATGTTGATCCAAGGAAAGATCGCTCACACCTTTTGGAGAGAAGTGGTGAGTATTGTAGTCTACACAATGAACTGGGTACTCATAAAAAAGGGAAAGGATAAGACTCCTTACGAGTATTGGACCGATAAGACACTAGTGGTAAGCTACTTTAGAGTGTTTGGTAGTAAATGTTACATCAAGAGGAGTGAACATCAAAGCAAGTTTGATGCTAAATTTGATAAGGGAATATTCTTAGGATATTCCACTAAGAGAAAAGCTCTCAAATGTTTCAACAAAAGGACTTAGAGAATTGTTGAAAGAATCAATGTTAGGGTTGATGAAAACTCTGGGAAACCTAAGGAAACTGATAGTGAGAAAGTAGGAGATGAACCGGTAGTAACCTTTTGGGAACCGATTGCAAATCAGCCTAGTACCAGTAATTATGCTCCTACACCGGTGGATGTTGATGCTGATGAAGATGAGGATGAAGAAGAAAAGCAAAAGGAATCTATTAAGAACATACATTGGTATGTCAAACTCAATCATGATCCAAAGCAAATCATAGGAGACAAGGATGCAGGAATCCTTACAAGAAGAAAGGTTAGAGAAAACTCATGTATGATCTCTGAATTTGAGCCTAAATCATTCAAAGAGGCACATAAAGATTAATATTGGATCAAGGCAATGGAAGAGGAACTTGATCAGATAGAAAAGAATGGTACATGGTACTTGGTACCTAGACCAGAGCATAAAAATGTCATTGGTACTAAATGGGTTTTCAAAAATAAGCTGAATGAAAATGGGACAGTGATAAGAAATAAAGCTAGACTGGTGTGTAAGGGGTATGCTCAAGAAGAAGGAGAAGACTATGGAGAAACCTTTGCTCTAGTAGCCAGATTGGAAGGAGTTTGTATGCTTCTTGCATATGCAACTTTTAAAGGATTCAAGGTATACCAAATGGATGTAAAATTTGCATTCTTAAATGGAATACTTGAAAAGGAGGTGTATATAGAGCAACCAGATGGGTTTGCCCTATTAAAAGACAATGACATGGTGTGTAGGCTACATAAAGCCTTGTATGGACTAAAACAGGCACCTAGAGCATGGTATGAATGCTTGCACTCCCATCTTGTGAAGATTGGATTTGAAAGAACAAGTGAAGATAGCAATATCTACTTGAAATCAAAAGGAGATCAGATTCTGATCTATGAAGTATTTGTTGATGACATCATCTTTGGAGGAGATGACAAGATGAGTCATGATTTTGCAAATGAGATGAAGAAGGAATTTGAGATGTCACTCATAAAGGAGATTAAGTTCTTCATTGGATTGCAGATTCAACAAATGAAAGATGGAATCTTTATTACTCAGTCCAAGTATGTCAAAGAGTTGTTGAAGACCTTTGGCATGTAAGAGATTAAAGTGGTTGGTACACCAATGGTGACCAGTTGTAAACTATCAAAAGATTATGACTCAGCACTGGTAAATGAAAAGGAATACTAATCAATGATTGGTAAGTTGCATTATGTAGTGCATAGCAGACCACATATTGTACATGTAGTGGGTATTACTACTCGGTTTTAGCAAAGCCCAAGAGAATCCCACTTGGTAGCAGTCAAGCGGATCATTAGATATCTAAAGGGAACTATTGACTATGGGCTATGGTTGTTAGGATTCCCAAAGATACTGAGGGGGGGGGGGTGAATCAATATCTAACCAGTTGCAAAAATTACTTGATTTAAAACATGTAAAACATATCAATATAGTATACCGGTAAACCAAAAATAATGCAGCAAAGAAAGATAACAACAACCACATGAAAATCACACCATAACACAGTAGTTTAACGAGGAAACTGGTGTGGGAAAAACCTCGATGGGATTTGTTACCCATAATATTCGCTTACTGGCCAATAAATGAATATTACTCTTACAATAGGGGCCTGCACATGCAGGAAGGCCAAGTGCCTAGAACTCACTACTCAATTACAAAATAAGAAGTCACACTGACTTACAAAATGGATTATACAAATCCAATGTCTTATACTACTTCAAATTAGCATATGCTATGCTAGATCCAGTACCAGTTTTAGCTCTACTTCATAAATAAACCCTTAATCTATAATTCACATATTAGGTCTGCCTTATTTCGCCTTTCACATTCTTACAAAATGTTCTACAATGATCTCATACATATATGAGTCATATTACAACTTGCCATGCTGGCTTACAATGATTTTACAATTAATTACAAAATATATTATAAACAAAATTCCTGTTGGCCAGGGTGCCGGTATCCTTCCTTTGTCTGTCGGTGTCCTGTGTGTTGGTGTAGATTCTATTGTTGCCGGTGCCGATATATTGTCTTACTAGTATCATATGATTTCAAGATTTCCATCAATGACAAAACCTTCAATCACCTACAATTTCTCATTGGAGTGTGCATTTACCAACAATCTCCCCCTTTGGAATTGATGGCAACACTCATGAGAAAAATCCAAAAAGTGTCATTAAAAAAGTGTCATCCAAAAATGAGTCTGCCAGAATTTTCTTACCAAAAAAAATATGAGCTCCCCCTGAGCTGATGAGCCATTTGTTGATCATTTTTCTCATAGCCTCTACTCCCCCTTTGACATCAATGACAAAGGTTGTCATTCGCTGTCAGTGGAGTCCTGCCTAGTTTCTTGTAACTGGTGGGTTACACTCTGAAAAATATCTATCAAAATTGAATTTATGTCATTGTTGAATGTTTTACTATCTTTTATAGCCTCATGTGTTCTCTACACTATACTGGTGAGTATGTGCATTTTCTCTTTCGGTGTCTTTAGTCTGGGAACCAAAGCCTCAGATATTTCTTTTCTCAAGGAAATAAAATACTCTAATCTTGGACCAATTTGACATTTTAAGTCCTTTGCTTTGTCCTTTATTCTTTGTTTTTCATTTTGCAGTTTCCTGATTTTCTCTTCTTGCTTTGCAATTTTCTTTTCTAATTCCAAAAATGAATCTGATGTCCCAATCATATTGTCAGCAATATTATTAATCTTATCCCATGTCTTTCTGATTTCTTTGTCAAGATCTTTTGATAATACATCCATTTTGCATGTATCCCTGTATAGTTTCTTGAAGTCAAAAATGATTTCATTGAGTTCTGGTAAAAGAGTGTCCATCTCTCCCTTGTTCTTCTTAACTATATCCTCAAAGAATTTTTACGTTTTCCTTTATCTGTCTCTCCTTAAATGTATCCTCATTTATTTTGTCCAGTGTTATTAGGTTACCAGTTATATACTTAGACAATGTGTCTAATTGGTTCAAAGAATCTTTGTTGTCTATGTTACACTTTGGAGCTATCATCTTCAAAATTGGTATGGTGTCATCAATAGCCTTATATTTTAGTGCATTACAATATGTTATTTTCTTAATTGAATCTAGTAGTACCTTTGTCACATTTGTTGGTCTGAATTCTGACATGGAGGTTCCAGATGTCTGTCCAACTGACTTCACAATTTGTAATCCACCAGTGGTGATAATAGCATTGCTTTCCTCTTTTATTGGAGGATCAGTTTGTTTCTCCATTTCAGCTACCAAAGGTTTAGGTTTTTCAATTGTAGCCAATGGCACTGTCTCTGAATGTACTTATGAATGAACCTATTGTTCTTCTTGTTTCTTTGTGCTCTCTACTGATGGTTTCTCTGATGGTGCCTCTAATGATTTTTCAATGGTATCCACTACCGGTTTCTCTGCTTGTGACTCTTTATTTTCTACTAGTTTCTCTGTGATTGCCCTTGAAATGTTTTTAGTTGGTTGCTCAATACCAGTGCTATCAGTTTTTCTTGTATCCATTATCTGTTTATTTTGTTTCTCATTCCCAATTTCAATGTCTCCAATTGTATCTTCAACATTTGTCTCAATTGTTGTGTCTTCTACCAGTGGCTCAGTTGCCACATCTCTTTTCTCACTTGTTTCCTTATCAACCACAATGTTGACTTCCTGTGTGTCGATATTCATTGTGTACAACACCTCAGAATCATGATTTGTGTCCTCATGTGTTGTCTTCATACTCTTTGTTGCCGGTTGATTTTCAGTAGTGTTTACTAGTGGAGTATCTAAAGGCGGTGGGGGTAAGTTGTCTGTTATCTTTATACTGGGAGGTCCACCAACCTTGCCTTTTCCTTTGTCCCTATCCTTTTGATATACCTTGAAGGTTTTAGGTTTTTGATACTCTTCCTATTTTTCTTTTCTACTAGGAATATATCCCATCCATTTGTTGTTTCCTCTATTATTTGATTCACTCTCCCTGCCATTAGTGCTACATATCAGTGAGCAGTTGAAAATACTGACCGGTTAGCCTCAGAGATCAATTGATCTATCTCATCAGGTGAGTTAATAGGATATACGACAAGTAATTTTTCAATCTTTATTTTCTTATCAATCTCAATAATAGCTACTCTTCTAGCTTCTAGTCTATTGTATAGATCTATTGGTATTTCATCAACAACTTGCATCAAAAATTTCTTGAAAATATCTAAGTGTAATATTACACTATTCTCTACTTTCTCCTTGTCATCAATAGATAGTGTGTTATACAATTTGCTGATATTATTCAACTTGCCATCCTCAATAATTTCATCCAGTAATTTATCAATAGGAGCTATAGTTTGTTTTGACTTCTTCTTAGGAGTCAACTTCTTTTTCTTTGGAGTTAATTTCTTTGTTGGGGGCCTTACTTCCTGTTGCTTCTGTCTTTTTGGTGTAGGAGAAGGTGCTGGTGAAGGTTTTCTCTTCCTCTCAACTCTCTTGAATACTGCAGGCATGTCACTTTCTGAGGAAGTTCCCATCGGTGAAAGGTGTGTTTCCGGTTGGATTGCTTCTAATTCACCTTCAGTTATACCGGTTTTCTTTAGCACATCTTCTTTAATAGCTTTTGCCTGTCAGGTTCCTTTTCTAATAGTTGCCTCAACCTTTTTAACTCTTTTCTTTGATTGAAATTGAATTTCTATAGTTTTAGCATTGCCTAAAACTTCTTCTTCAGGTTCCTTAGGAGCTTCTAGAAGGGCTTTTTCATAGGTTTCTATTATGTTGTCATCAGTCTCATACCCCATTTCAATGACCCAGATGGTTCTAGGAACAACTACCTCCATCCAAATTTCATCTTTCTTTATTACAAAACAAATTTCCTTTTGGTACTTATCTACAATAGCTTGTGATAACCTTACTCTTGTTTTCATTCGAGCTTTCAATGCCTGAAAATACTCATTTAAGTTCTTTTCCCTATTCTCTCCCATGTTGTTCAGCAATACTGATAGTTGTTTTCCTACTGGTATATCATATCCAAAATCTTTGGTGCCAATATTGGGTACTTGTTTGGTTATATATAGCATCACACAAACAAGTAGGTTTCCAAATCTGAATGTTCCTTTCTTGTCTTTCTTTATCTTTCCCAAATTATCAATTAGTTCATCTTTAAGCCATTCACATATGTCTATCCTTGCATTATCATTTACCATATCATAGGCACTTTTAATACATAGGCTAGAAACTGAGTTTAACCTATCTGCATGTGTAGTCTTGTAACCTAAGATCATACTGATAAATTTGACATTGATATCCGTTACATCATTTACCCTTAGAGACCTTTTGTCGAATGTTGCACTGGTTAGGTTTATCACTATGTCATTTGAGACCTTCTTAGTTTTGTCAGGTCTGTTGTCGGTGGAGGGTAACCCTGTCATAGCCTTTATTGCTTCTTTAGTGATTTTATGAACTGAGTCCAACCAAAAAAATTCACCATGTACTCTGCTTAATACTATCCTTATGATATCCTTGGGAAAATCCGGGATACTGAGAATTTCAGTGAAACCTAGGGTTTCTATTATCTTATGTTCAGGTTTGACATTTCCTGATTCATCACAAATCATAGATTCATACATATTCTTAATTTCCTCATCACCTAGTTCATCAATATGAAAATGCATATACATTCTACAGTCTTCAGCATATGCTACCCCTTTAGGTATTTGAGAAAATGCACCTAAGCTATCATCTATCTTCGCAATTTTGGGAACTAGTTGGGATACGGGTCTAGGGCATTTAATAACTTCAACAACAGTAGGGTTTGCAATAAATTTAGGAGTAGATGAGGATACCATAGCTATAAATACCTTAATCTTCCTTAGGGATGAAAGATTTGATAGATTGCTTCTCTTATTTGCTTGGAATGCCTTTGCTCAGGATTTTTGCACTCTCGAAGATTTGAATGCTTGGTGAAATGAAAATGGAGCCAAAACACTTGTTTTATAATGTTATTTTCTTCACCTGCCACATTTAATGCTTGCTGATTAAGTCACAACTTAACTTATCTGCTGGTAAATAAGTAACCTCAACTTCTCACCATCAACCGATGGAATAATAGCATGTTTTACATTCAGTTGCTAAACCCTCGAAAGGATTTTCCTTCAATTAGATGAAGAGTCTCTTGTTGGTGGAGTGTTACTCTGTTCTACCAGTGGAGGAGTATTCCCATCAACATTTTGTTCTGATTTTCTGATCCATTGTTTTGATAATTCTTTCTTTACCTCTTCAACCTTTTCTTTACCTTTCAAACTAGCACCATTATTATTTGCCAGTGGTGCCTTACTTCTACAGAATTTTGCAATATGTCCAATCTTGTTACAAGCATAACAAGTCACATTATTTTTTTGAATAGCTTTCCAATATCCTATGTCGGTTTGTGTTCTGCATTGATTAGATAAGTGTCCAAATCTTCTAGAAACATAACATCTTACATTCATTCTGCAATTCTCTGAATTATGACCAACTTTGTTGCATTTAGAACACTGACCGGTGGGTGTATTGGTGTTCTGATAATTTATAGATCTACATTGATTTTCTCTATGACCATACTTGTTACAGTTAAAGCATTTTCCATTAAATTTATAAGCAATTGGTTGTCTTACCAGTTTTCTATGATCATGTGTGTTTGCAGTACCGGAGCTTTCACCAGCTTCAAAGCCACAGCCATTAGTGTCACCATTAGGTTTCTAATTCTTCAGCATGTCACCAATTTCTTCTGAGCTTTTCTTGTATTTTTTCTTGTGCTGATTTGCAGTAGCCAGTTCTCTTTCCAAGATTTCTTTCTATCTCATAAGTTCATTTGAGTCATTTTGTGTGTGCATCAGATCTGTCTTCAACATATCATTTTCATAGCTACATCTTGTGATTTCATTTGTAGCATCATTCAGTCTTCCAGTAAGATCTTCATTTTTCTTCCTATCTTCAATTTCTTTGCAAAATCTCATAGTCATATCCTGCATCTCATTCTGTGTTGTACTTATCTCTTGTCTTAGTTTGTTTACTAGATCATTAAGAGTTTCTTTTTCATCTCCCTCTTTCTACATCTTCTCACAAAGTTCTCTTCTTTTATTCCTTTCTATAGTGTAATTTTCTTGAAGTGCTTGAATGATATCCTGAGAAGCTTTTAGATCATCTTTAAGTTTGATATTCTTCAATTTTCCTATATCATAGTCTGAAAGAGTTGTTTCCAATTGTTTCTTCAAGTTATCCATCTCTACTGGTTGCAAGATCTTCCTCAAGCTATTAGGCTTCTGAAAATAGAGGACCAGGCTTTGATACCAATTGTTAGGATTTCCAAAGATACTGAGAGGGGGGATGAATCAGTATCTAACCAGTTGTAAAATTTACTTGATTTAAAACATGTAAAACATATCAATACAGTATACCGGTAAACCAAAAATAATGCAGCAAACAAAGATAACAACAACCACATGAAAAGAACACCATAACATAGTAGTTTAATGAGGAAACTCGGTGTGGGAAAAACCTCGATGGGATTTTTGACCCACAATATTCGCTTACTGGCCAATAAGTGAATATTGCTCTTACAATAGGGGCCTACACATGCAGGAAGGCCAAGTGCCTAGAGCTCACTGCTCAATTACAAAATAAGAAGTCACACTAACTTATAAAATGGATTATGCAAATCTGATGTCTTGTACTGCTTCAAATTAGCATATGCTATGCTAGATCTAGTACTAGTTTTAGCTCTACTTCATACATAAACCCTTAATCTATAATTCACATATTAAGTCTGCCTTATTTCACCTTTCACATTCATACAATATGTTCTACAATGTTCTACAATGTTCTACAATGATCCTTCCTTTGTCTACCGGTGTCCTTTGTGCTAGTGTAGAGTCTATCACTGCCGGTATCATATGATTGTAATATTGCCATCAATGACAAAACCTTCAATCACCTACAATTTCTCATTGGAGTGTGCATTTGCCAACAATGGTATCCATACAATAATGAGTTCAACCTGAAAGTGTTCACAGATGCTGATTGGGCTGGTAATGTAGATGACCGGAAGAGCACAACTGGTGGTGCATTCTTTCTCGATGGTAGACTGGTCTCATGGATGAGTAAAAAGCAGAGTTGTATCTCTCAGTCTACAACAAAAGCGGAGTATGTTGCAGCTTTTATGAACTGTACCCAGACTATATGGATGAAGCATGTATTGAATGGCTTCAAAGTTCCTATATCTAAACAAGTAAGTATATTCTATGACAATACAAGTGCAATTAACATATCCAAGAATTAGTTTTTACATACTGGAACCGAGCCCTTTGAACTCAAGTATCACTTCTTAAGGGAAAAGGTTCAGAACAAAGAGTTTGTATTGGAACATGTTTCCAGTAAGGAGTAGTTAGCGGATATATTCACCAAGCCTCTACCAAAGGCTTCATTTACCTATTTGAGAGGTGAACTAAAAGTATCTGCTCCACATCAGTTAGGTATTGCAGTGTCCAATCTTTTTTAGGATTGATGTGTTGAAGGATGCTACTCCTCAGGGGGAGCAACATAGTGGAACAGGGAAACTTGTGCCTCCACTTTGGCATTGTTGTCAAAGGGGGAGAAGATATGAAGGGGGGAATATATCTATAGCAATAGAGAGAAGATGTGATGGTGAGTGATATCTTTGTATATTTTCATCAATGCCAAAGGGGGAGATTGTTGGCATATGTGCAAGAGTATGAAGACATGATGATATTGTATGTTGTCATTGATGTCAATATGCTGAGAAGTGAACTAGTATGGTGGTGTAAACTGGTATATGTGCAATAAGTGAAGCAGCATGCTTGTCCAAGTGAACTGGTATGTCAGAATGAGAACCAATACATGGAATGTGGTAGGACTACCGGTTGGTAGTCTTAGCTTTAGGGTTTCCGATTGAAGTGTTACAAGCCTGTGTGATGAGTTAGCACTATAATGGAGATCAGATCATGTTAACACATCATCCTCGTGCAAGTGAAGGATCTTGCATGAAGGAGATTGATTCTATCTACCTCAGGAATGTGTGAAGTCTTTGCGAACGGTGGAGAATGCATGATGGGTTATCGCCTCCATGAAGTGGTGAAAAACAAATGATGGAGAATGCCTTGAGATCTATTCAAGACCATTGTATTCAAATGCAAAGTGCTTAATGGTCAAGATTGAACCGATCAATTGCTTAACCTAAGTGTTTAGGGTTTATGCTACTGATCTATCTGTGTTCTATAAGGTCGATGTTGTGTGTGTATCTAAGTGTAGAGCTACGTGATTCTTGCCAGACTAGATAAGAAGATTGATAACTGCATAGTGTGTGTGCAGAAGGAAGGAACTAAAGAAGATCTGCATTGGCATTGAGTGCTATTACCATATCATTGTAATACTTGTTGATCTTTAACTACTTCAATAGTTGAAAAATCCCTTAACCGGGTAGCTTTAACCAGCTTGCTATAAATCCTTTAATAGGGTGACTCAAAGCCATTGAGTTCATAAAATCCTCTAACAAGGTTTAACCCTTAACCGAGTATTCTAGCCATCCGTTAACCGAGTGATCCCTAACAGGATTGGTTCCTTATAGAACTTGTTGTAACAATCTTTAACCAGACTAGGCTCCTAATAGAGTGGACTTCTAAAGAGTTCAAAAAAATCTTGTGGGTATTCATCCTGACCGTGGTTTTTCCCAATTGGGTTTCCACATGAAAAATATGTGTGTCATGTGTGATGCCTCTTTCATGTGATGCTTTGTTATTTTTTGTCCAGCAGTGAATCATGTTATGCTAGTAAATTATTGTATCTCTGATGATAGACTATCTGTTTATTCATAAGGATAAAGTGGAAATGAGGGAGTAGGCTGTATTGAAAGCTAAGTGTTGCCGATTTATGTCCTTCCCAGTAGCATTGTGTTTAACCAGTAGTAATCTGGTTCTGACCAGTGTTAGTGATTGCCAGTCAAGTTCACTGTTTGTAGTCAAATCAGTTAGGAAAAAGTTTCTATGCCTGTACTAGTTCACCCCCCCCCCCTCTCAGTACTAGTTTGGTACTCACTGTTCATCATTGATTTATCACAAGGTAGAATGGTTACTTCAAGAACATAGCATTAAAATTTCAATAGGAGATTACAATAAGCATGTTTGAATACATACAGTTGTATTTATTTACATTACATTTTGAAAGATACATTCATCATAGTTCATTACATTGCATTTAATCCATAATTCCATTCATACAAATAAAAGATCTATCACCTAGGTTACATCATAATTACATTGCATTTATAACACCAAGTCGCATAAGAGTACATAATGATTACATTAAAATTACATCTTTCCATGAAGGCATACATAAACAAATGATACATCTGACCACATAAGGTCCAAGAAATACAAAAAATCTTCAAGAACAAAGAGGATCCAACTAGTACATGAGATGAGAAAATCCAAAAGAGCAATTGGAGTACCTGTGAAGCCAATCCCTCACAAGGAACAAACACCTGATGGAAAGTGGCACTACCACCCGACCATGTGGCCCATAAAGGAACCACCCCACCATGCTAGCAGATAGTAATAAGACCCTCTAGTAAACCACAAAGAATGCACACATGGTCTAAACATTACATCGGGTAACCACATAGAACATACTCACACAAATATGACTCCACAATAATACTCCAGGTGACATCAATAAGACTTCACATCAATGAACATAAGGGGAGAGTGTCTTTGCATATCTTGGAATTTTTATCTTGGTAGGCCTCCATAGGCCCCGACCCCCATCTTGGGTTATCCTAGCAACCTCTCCTGAACCCCCAATCCCATCCAAGTCTCATGCAGACCCAAAAAACCTTTCGTGAGGACAAGGTGGTTGGTTTTTCCATTCTAGGCCTTCCCACTACATCTTGAGTCTGTACGAGCACTCAACCATGAGTGGGGCATAATTAATATTAATTAGTATTTAAGCTATGCAAACCCCCCAATATATTATTAGGTTATTACATAATTATCCAACTTCCGAGAGGATTATCCTAGTAGCCACTTTGGGCCCGATACCCACTCGGAAGCCACTCTTCCTTATGACACTACACAATCCCAAATAACTCCAAGGCAAAAACACAAAAGCCAACCATACATAGGGAGTTTAAACACAACTAGAGAAATACACTTGGTCACTCAAACCTTTCCATCTAGGTTTAACCAATTGGAGGTGTCATACATACAATTCAGTCTACTCACAAGACAAGACCACAAAGGGAAAATTCATGAAAAGGTCAAAATCAACATATACCCAATTGACTTGCATGATGACTTAATTAAGAAGCCATACCCACACACACATGAAAATTTTCCCTTTAAATAAAATTAAGCCATTAAGTTCCTGAACCAAATGACTAAAAACAAGTTTCATTTGCAATATAATTTTGAATTAATCAATAATAAGTAAATTCAAACATATAAGAAAGAAAACCGTTATTTACATTCGAATATAGATTTGTTTTTCCATATAGTTCATATTGACCAAGTTTTACTATAATTTATAAATTTCAATTTAAATCAATTTCTTACAATAATTTCCCAAAAGCAATATTATCCTCCAATCCATCTTTACTAACATCAAGTTATAAATTCTAAAAACACTATATATAAATTTAGACATATATATACAAACATCAATTTGGGTTCCCACGTTGTGGGAGAGCCCACAGGCATGGGTTCCCACAGAAAAATAAAAACGTCCAAAAAAAAAAAAAAAAGAAAAAACAACAACCCTCCCCCTCAATTTAATAAATAACAAAATATTATTTTCTCTCTTTTGCACTTTCTAAATAGAAAATGAAATAGAATTGGACAAAAACATAGCTATATAAAAATAGCAAAGCAAAACAATTTCTTTAGGTATATATAAATATTTTATATATGCAACCATATTAGATACAAGTTTCCCCATTTTCCAATTCACAACATATGCAATAAAATTTTGAAACTTCAAATTCCCCAGCCTAGAATTTTGCTCTACATCTCTGAGACTCATAGGGAAGAAATAAAATAAACTAAATAGAAAATTTACACTTCCACAAATAAACTTCAAACACTTCCTCTTTCTTACAAGAATCTTCAAAGAATTTTCTCTATTAAACATAGCACACAAAAAATACAAAGATTTCTTTATCAGCACTAAAATTCAATAACAAAGGTTTTAATCCCAACCTTATATGCTTTCCTAGAAGAAAAAATGAAGATGAATACAATGAATGCACACATAACAAACCACACCAATCCTTCCAAATCTTTCCACCAAAATAAACCCCTTCAAAATTTTATCAACTCCTCCAAGCAAAACCCCCCATTCAACAATAGAGAGGAAATTTCCCCAAAATGCAAGAACTCCATAATCTGGAAAAATCCCCCAATATAAAAGATTTTTACCCAAAATGTCTTTTAGGGCAAAAATCTTCCCCTTATGAAAATACCACTTTTCCTAAAATTAAAATTTGAACTTCTTTCCTCCAATTTAATAACACTTATATTTTTAATTTAAAATTAAATTTCCTCACACACAAAAAAGCCATCTAGATATTTAATTTTTAAAAGTTAAAATAACTTTTTACAAAAACACATAACACAATATTAAATCCACTAGATGATATATATTAAACAATTAATTTAATTAATCAACCTAGTATGATTGATTTATTTATTTTAGCATATAAGGTGCCCATATTAATTTACCCTAATTTAATTTACACGACAATACACATTAATTATTAATTACCTTAAGGTATTAATAATTAATTTCACATAAAATAACACTAGAAGGATTTAATCACAAAACTCATAACACATAAACTCATCTAAACAAAATAAAGACTTGACCCGCATACGAACATTGGAAAGGTTGATAGAAGACTGGCAATGCTCACTATCGATCAAGGCTAGAGATGATATTTAGGGCCTTAAGACTATCCCTTTTACTTCCATCGAGTTAATTAGGTACACTCAGACCTATGGAACTAGGTGGAATCAGTACCTTGTACCTATAATTCCCGCATCACCGAACTACACACACACCCACACATTCAAACATAGTAGACACATTGGTGAAGGAGAATTATGACATTTTGTGTCTCACCAAAGTGTGTGACAAAAAATCATCTCCTTGCACCCCATATAGACTCCACGCATACATGAAGACAAATACATAATGCAACTCATACATAAGGTAAATGTGTTAGTCCATGATCAATAACACAAATAAAGTCAACATCTAATCATCCATAAAGAAATAATGCATAATCAACATTCACTGAATCACACGTCAAATCATAGTCCACCATAGCATAATATCTGAATACAAACATCACCACATAGTGTATCCACAAAACCATTGAAAAGTCAACCATGGTCAAAATGAGTATCGAAAAAGTTTGATCAAGGGAGGGGTACTACATATAATCATTTTTAAAAAATGTTTGGTATTTTTTTTTTCAATTGGATGACCTAGTTGTTTGCTATATTAGGATTCCCAAAGATACTGAGAGGGGGGGGTGAATTAGTATCTTCTCGGTTAACAGATTTTATGACCTTATTAAATAAATTACATTCTAAAACAGTGTACCGGTAAACAAGAATTAATGCGGTAAATATGAACAATAAGAACAACATAGAAAGCACCCCATAACACAAGATTTTTAACAAGGAAACCTGGTGTGGGAAAAACCTCGGTGGGATTTGCGACCCACAATATTCACTCACTGGCCAATGAATGGATATTACTTACAATAGGGGCTTGCACATGCAAGAAGGCCAACTGCCTAAAGCTCACTACTTAGTTACAAAAGGAAGTCTCACTGACTTACAAAATGGATTATGAAAATCCAATATAATGTACTGCTTCAGTTTAGTATCTTCTATGCCAGGTTCAGTACCGATATGAGCTCATACAATAACCATAAAACTTACTCCAAAATCTACCTTAATATTTGCACATTACTGCTACAATAATCTTCCCATGTTTGCATCTACGTAATGATCTACAAGATCTCATACTTATATATGAGTCTTATTACAATTCACCTTGTCGGCTTACAAAAAGATATTACAAATAAATACAAAATGCAATAAACAAAATCATGTCGGCCAGGGTGTCAGTAATCATCTTTGCCGTTGTCGGTAAACTATCTTCTGGTGTAGAGTATGTTGGTGTCGATGCCATAGGATTGCAAGGTTGCCATCAATGACAATACCTTCAATCACCTACAATTTCTCATTTGAGTGTGCAATGCCAACAATCTCTCCCTTTGGCATTGATGGCAACACCCATGAGAAAAATCCAAAAATGTATCCAAAATTGAAGTCCAAAAATCTTACCAAAACTGTGTGCTTCCCCTGAGCACATGATCTCTTCTGTCCATTATTTTTCTCATCTCTACTACTCCCCCTTTGACATCAATGACAAAAGTTGTCAAAAATGTCAACTTAGTGTAGTTCTCAGTTGGATCCCTGTAACCGGTTGGTTACAATCTGAAAAAGTTTTGCTAGTACAAAATTTAGGCTCTTAGTGAACCTTTCACTGTCCTTTAGTGCCGCTTCTGTCTGTTGAATTGTATCGGTGAGTATGTGCATTTTCTCTTCTAGTGTCTTCAGTCCTAAAACAAGTGCCTCTGAAATCTCTTTTCTCAAAGAGATGAGGATGTCAAGTTTTGAACCAAGTCTGCATTTCAGATCCTAAGCCTTGAACTTTAATCTTTCCTTCTCTTTTTCAAATTTTTCAATTTTCTCCTCAAAACCTGTTATTTCCTACTCTATAACCGATATGGGTTCTGATGAACCGATGAGATTATCAACTATATCATTTATTTCTTTTTTGCACTTTACTAATTTTCTTGTCTATATCAATTGTTAAAATATCAGTCTTGCATGTGTCCCTATATAACTCTTTGAATTCCATTATTGTTTTGCTAAGTGCCAGTAATAGGGTGTCTATGTGTCCCATGCACTTCTTTATTGACTCATCAAAGAATTTCTCCTTTTCCTTGTTCATTTTCTCACAAAATGTCTCCTCATTAATCTAATCAATTGTCAATAAGTTGCTGGTGATATACTTAGACAATGTGTCTAATTGGCTCAAAGAATCTTTATTGTCCACATTGCACTTGGGTGCAATCAATTTTAATAAAGGAATCATATCATCAATAGCCTTGTATGCAAGTGCATTGCAATCTGTGATTTTCTTGATTGAATCCAATAATACCTCTATTACATTGGTTGGTCTGAATTCTGTCAAGGAAGAACTAGATGATTGTCCAACTACCTTAACAATCTGCATTCCGCCAGTATGAGTAAGCTCTTTGCTTTTGTTGACCTCTGATAGTTCAGTTTGTGTTTGCATCTCAACTAGAAAAGGCTTGGGTTTCTCAGCTGTTGTCAGTGGCACTGTCTCTGTCTTAACCTTTTTCTCTTCATATTTCTCAGTGTGTACCTCAGTTTGTTTCTCTGTGCATTCTTCTGCCAGTTTCTCTGATGAAGTTTCAGTATTTACTCCTGGTTTCTCACTATGCACCTTTGAATTGTCCATTGCTAGTATTTCTAACTCTGTGGGTTTTTCAGTGTGTGCATCAGTTACTATTCTAGTACCAAGGGGATCAATTGATTGTTCAGTTTGTGTTTCAAACCCAATCTCAATATTTCTATCTATATGCTCAACATGTGTTTCCATTTCAATATTCTTAGCTGGTGGCTCAGTTATCACATCTTTCTTCTCAGTGGTTTCCTTATCAACCATAATGTTTACCTCTTGTGTATCAATGTTCATTGTATATAACACTTCAAAATTAGGATTGGTATCTTCATGTGTTGATTCCAACTCAACATTATCAGTTGTTGGTGTTGTATCAACAATTTGTTCCAGTGAAGTGTCAAAAGAAGGTGGAGGCAAGTTGTCTGTCAATTTTATGCTTGGAGTTTCACCTACCTTGCCTTTACCTTTGTCCTTATCCTTTTGGTAAACTCTGAAAGCTTTGGGTCATTTAAGTTCTTGCTTTTATTTCTCTAGAAAGAAGATATATCATTTATCCGATGTCTCTTCAGATATTTCATTCACTCTACTAGCTATTAAAGCTACATGTCGATGACCAGTGGAAAATACAGTCCTATTTGCCGCACTTATCAGTTCATCAATTTCTTCTACTGATTTCACTGGGTGAACTGCAAGCAGTTTTTCTATCTTTATCTTCTTATCCAATTCCACAATGGCTAATCTCTTTGCATCTAGTCTTCTATACAAGTCACTTGGTAAATCATTTACAACTTCTATAAAAAAATTCTTGTATATGTCTAAGTGTAGAATGACACTATTTTCTATGCTTTCCTTTTCTTCATTGGTGAAAGTATTATACAATTTCCTGACATTAGACAAGTTTCCATCATCCGTTATTTCATTCAAAAGATTTTCTAAAGGAGGAATAACTTGTTTTCTTTCTTCTTCCTTGGTGTCATTTTCTTTGTCGGGGACCTTACTGCCTATTGTTTCCTTCTTGTTCTCTTTGGTGCAGGAGAGGGTACCGGTGAAGGTTTCTTTTCCTTTCTACTCTCTTAAACTCGGCTGGGATTTCACTGTCAGATAAAGTTACTATCAGTGAAAGATGAGCTTCTAGTTGTATCCCTTCCAAGTCACTTTCCTTAATACCAGTGATGTTCAATATGTTTTCCTTAATCTCTTTGGCCTATTTTGTTTCTTTTCTAATAGATTGTTCTCTTTTCTTCCTTTGTTTAAAGGCCTGTACATTGCTCTCAATGGCTTCAACATTTCCAAATATTTCCTCTTCAGGTTCTCTAGGGGCTTCAAGTAGGGCTTTAGCATATGTTTCAATTATGTTTTCATCTGCCTCATAACCCATTTTTGTCACCCAAATAGTTCTAGGAACCACTGCTTCTATCCATATTTCATCTTTCTTTATAACAAAACATATCTCTTTCTGATATTTGTCAACTGTGTTCTAAGATAGTCCTTCCCTAGTCTTCAATCTAGCCTTAAATGCCAGAAAGTATTCAATTATGTTCTTTTCCCTGTCATCTCCCATATTGGTAAAGATATCCAAAAGTTGTTTGCCTACCGGTATGCCAAAACCAAATTATTTTCTACCTATACCGGGAACTTCCTTAGTAATATATAGCATTAGGCATACAAGTAAATCACCAAATTTGAAAGTACCTTTCTGTCACCTTTAATTTTCTTTAGGTTTTCAATTAGTTCATCCTTTAACCATTCACATATGTCAATCTTAGTGTTACTATTCACCATGTCATAACCACTCTTGATACATAAACTAGAAACAGAGTTTAATCTATTAGCATGTGTAGTCTTATATCCTAGTATCATGCTAATGAATCTGACATTTATATCTTTGATTTCATTGACTCTCAAGGATCTATTGTCATGGGTTGCACCGGTTAGGGTCATCACAGTGTTGTTTGGAACCTTTTTAGTTTTATTAGGCCTACTATCGGTGGAAGGTAAGCCAGTCACTGCCCTAACTGCTTCTCTTGTAATCTTATGGATGGAGTCAAGCCAAAATAATTCCCCATGAAATCTGCTAAGTACAATTCTTACAACTTCCTTGGGAAAATTAGGAATGCTAAGTATCTCCACAAAACCTAGGGTTCCAATTATCTTGTGTTCCAGTTTCACATTACCATTTTCATCACAAATTATTGTCCTATACATGTTCATTATCCCATTAGCACCAAGTTTCTCAATATGGTAATGTATGTATATCCTAGGGTCTTCAGTACATGCAAATCCTTTGGGTATTTTAGAGAATACTCCTAAGGTATCATCCTACTTTGCTATTTTGGGTATGATCTTAAATATGGGCCTAGGGCGTTTAATCACTTCAATTATAGTAGGTTTTGCAATGAATTCAGGTGTAGAGGAGGAAGCCATTTGATAAATACCTTAGTTTACCTTTAGGTTTGAATTCTTGATAGATTTTGCTTCACTTCTCATTGTGGATGCCTTCACTTGGGTTTTCCGCGCTCTTAGGAAATTTGAATGCTTAGTGAATGAAACAGAGTGAAAAACACTTTCTTTATAATGTTATTTCCTTCAACTATCATAATAAATGTCTGTCGATTAAGTGAAAACTTAACTCATCTACTAGTAAAGAAGCATTTCATCTTCTTATCATCAACTAAGGGTAAACTAGCATGATTTTCAGTTAGTTGCCATACCCCTAAGAGATTTCTTTTCAATTAGATGAAGAATCTCCTGCCAGTGGAGTGATACTCTATTCTACCAGTGAAGGAATAGCCTCATCAACATTCTGATCTGTCTTTCTAATCCATTGTTTTCAAAATTCTTGCTTTACCTCATCAACCTTCTCTTTACCTTTCAAACTAGGTCCTTTGTTATTTGTTGGCGATGCCTTCTACAAAATTTTGTAATATGTCCAATCTTGTTACAAGCATAACAAGTCACATTATTTTTCTGAATAGCTTTTCCATATCCTATGCCGGTATGTGTTCTGCATTGATTAGATAAGTGTCCAAATCTCCCACAAACATAACATCTTACATTCATTCTACAATTTTCTGAATTATGACTAATTTTGTTTCATTTAGAACATTGACCAGTGAGTGCATTAGTGTTCTAATAGTTTCTAGATCTACACTGATTTTCTCTATGACCACACTAGTTACAGTTAAATAATTTCCCATTAAATTTGTAGGCATTAGGTTATCTTACCAGTTTACTATGATCATGATTGTTTGCGGTATTGGAGCTTTCACCAACTTCAAAGCCAAGTCCATTAGTATCTCCATCCAGTTTCTGATTTTTCAGCATATCATCAAGTTCTTCTGAACTTTTCTTGAATTTCTCTGTATGTTGATTTGCAGTAGCCAACTCATTTTCCATGAAATCCTTCTATCTCATGAGTTCATTTTTATCATGTTCTAAGTGAATAAAATTTGTCTTTAACATATCATTTTCATGACTGAGTCTTAGATTTTCATTTCCAACATCATTGATTCTCCTAGCCAAGTCATCTTCATTCTTCTTCCTATCTTCAATGTCTTTACAAAATCTCATAGTCATATCTTGCATCTCATTCCTCAAGGTCATGTTTTCTTGTTTCATCTTGCTTACAAGATCATTAAGAGTTTCTTTTTCATCATCATCATTTTGTATCTTCTCATGAAGTTCTCTTCTTTTTCTTCTAGCAATAGTTATATTCTCTTGAAGTCCTTGAATTATTTCTTGTGCAACCTTCAGATCATCTTCAAGTTTGATATTCTTCAACTTTTTTGCATCATAATCTGCAAGAGTTGTTTCCAATTGATTTCTCAAGTTATCCATCTATACCAATGTTAGAATCTCCCTCAAGTTGTTAGGCTTTTGAAAAAAGAGGACCAAGCCCTGATACCAATTGTTAGGATTCCCAAAGATACTAAGAGGGGGGGTGAATTAGTATCTTCCCAGTTAACAGATATTGTGACCTTATTAAATAAATTGCATTCTAAAATAGTGTACTGGTAAACAAGAATTAATGCAGTAAATATGAACAATAAGCACAACATAGAAAGCACACCTTAACACAAGATTTTTAATGAGGAAACCCGGTGTGGGAAAAACCTCAGTGGGATTTGTGACCCACAATATTCACTCACTGGCCAATGAATAGATATTACTTACAATAGGGGCCTACACATGCAGGAAGGCCAAATGCCTAAAGCTCACTCCTTAATTACAAAAGGAAGTCTCACTGACTTACAAAATGGATTATGCAAATCCAATATAATGTACTACTTCAGTTCAACATCTGATATGCCAGGTTCAATACCGGTCTAAGCTCATACAATAACCATAAACCTTACTCCAAAATCTGCCTTAATATTCGCACATTACTACTACAATAATATTCCCATGTTCGCATCTGCATAATGATCTACAAGATCTCATACTTATATATGAGTCTTATTACAATTCGCCTTGTCGGCTTACAAAAAGATATTACAAATAAATACAAAATGCAATAAACAAAATCCTGTCGGCTAGGGTGTTGGTAATCATCTTTGCTGCTGCCGGTAAACTATCTATTGGTGTAGAGTCTATTGGTGTCGGTGCCATAGGATTGCAAGGTTGCCATCAATGACAATACCTTCAATCACCTACAATTTCTCATTGGAGTGTGCAATGCCAACATGCTAAACTATTGCCATACTATAATTCTAACTCTTTATAAAAAATCATCATATGACAAGGATATATTATCTCTTCTAATGTAGGCATAAACATTGTTACCAAAATAAATTCTCTAGTTCTAGATGTAAAGATGTTATTGTCACTTTCTTCAAAATTGAAATTTGATGTACATAAAAAAAATATCCTTTTGATTATCCAAGTTAGTGAGTCATTTCCATAATATTTACATATATACCTTAAGTATCAATTTTACAAATCCCATATGTTATTAACAATTGGATCTCATCTTGACCACCTAGAAAATCAACCTTGACTACTTGAAATATATAGTTATGATCTTAATTAAGGCTGTAGACACCTAAAATTGTCCTAGCTTTTAATTATTTTATCCTAAGCCTTCTATTAATTAAATAGATCTTTATTATTTAATTAATTCACAAATCCTCTTCTATCCTTTCTCTATTTAAATAAATAAATCTTAATTTATTTAACTAATTCATTAGCTTTTTTTGTCCATGACTCTTGTCATTCATCTCTTAATTCACCTTTAACCACCTCCCTAATATTTTGTTATTTTCTATACCTACCATCTAATCTCACTCGACCATTTATCCTTTCACCTATTAATCATAGCCCTCCATTTCTAGGGTTGTTACATCTCATTTGTGCCCTACATATTTTGATGTTATTTTATGCATTGATACATGTTACTCAATATTCTGGAATAGTGATTTGCAAAGCATATGTTAATGATTTAGTTTTAATCACTATGAAATATGAGATTTTTTCTTTTGTTATCAATAAATGCGATGATAGCGACATATCAAGATTTCAGATTAACTACAAGAATTTGACCGAGTGTGTGTAGGAGATCGTCATCCTCTGAGAAGCGAGGGGGAGTATCATTTGGCTGGGAGGTAACAAAAGGACTCAAAGCCATATGTAACCCCATCTGTAAGTTGAGACTTGTTAAGTTATCTGTGTTCTGTTAGCCAGTGTGATCCAGGTGACCCTATTTGGTCAATGTAAAATATTAGGGTTCTTACCATCTTAGTCTTGGAGTTCGTATTCTTTTTCTTACGGCCAAACTATTTTGAGATCTTATCTTAACCTTGTATTTACTTTATGATGGACAAAACTTTCATGAAGTCAATTTTTTTTAATATGTATATATACATGTATATGTATATATATGTATACATATATATACATATACATATATGTATATATATACATGTATGTATATATATATGTATATATATACATACATGTATATATATACATACATGTATATATATACATACATGTATATATATACATACATGTATATATATACATATATGTATATGCATATATATGTATACATATATATACATATATACATGTATATGTATATATATGTATACATATATATACATATACATGTATATATGTATACATACACATATATGTATACATATACATACATACATATATATATATATATATATATATATATATATATATATATATATATATATATATATATATATATATATATGGAAATGTACATGTATATATATAGGTAAATATATGTTTGCATCATAATTAAATCATACATACATACATACATACATACATACATACATACATATATATATATCTATATATATATATATATATTCATAGGAAAGATTTATTTAAAAATTTTAAATTATTTAAATGTATTGTCATGGCTTTCTAAAGGGGGACTCGACCACTTTGACTTTGTATAACTATCAACACTCAAAGCGTAGGATAATTATTTTAAAATTTATGGCACTTGGCCCATGAATGGAAAATAATGTGTGGCCTATTTTTATTAATTATACCATCGCCGTCAAATGGTGAAGAGATGGGAAGAAAGAATGCATAATGGTGCATTAAGCAAATTCACCCTAATTTAAAATGAAATGATTTTTATATCTTTTGGAATGTATTTAACCATTTCAATTAACAAAGGAAGGATAAATTTTGGAGTCATATGTTATATACAGGAAGGAAAGATTATTTGTTCCACATTGGTACGAACTTTTGGGAGCAGCTATCATCTTTTCCAAATATCTTTTCTCTATCCATTTGACAGGAAGACTACTACAACAATGGACTTCACTCTCTACATGCTTTGCTACAATTGTAGTTGAGCTAGGTTTAGACATTTGGAATAGTCTTGCAACTCAGACTTCAATTCTCGTAGTTCATACTTTTGATTGATTCAATTAGCGCGTATGTGCAGGATCATGGTGGGCCAAACATGCCCTTAAGTGACGATGAAAATCAGAAAAACAAAGCTAAGAAACTTGACATAAACATTTGAATTAGTTGCCAACATTATTTCAAAAACATGTAATAATAGAATTTGTAGAAAATTGAATGTAGTTTCTAAGCTACTAGTTGGTTTTTGAAAGAAAATAAATAAAAATTTATTTGACAAAATTTGAAATTTCACTATAGTAGTACTTAAATTTTAGGAAAAAGATAAGAAGTAGGTGTCTGTCTGACCACCCTAACCACAGTTAAATCATAATATTTTTTTATAAGATTTTAGATATAAGTAGAAGACTCATGTCCAGATGTGACACATTTTTTTGTCTTTTTTTTATAAATAATTAATTATGACTTTTTTAGTACAACTTTTTAAAAATATAAAAAACATGTATGTCAGACCACCATAACTTGGTTAAAAATTTATAAAAATTCAAATTTTCTATTTTAATCCTATAGTATACGAAGCATAGAATGTGATGCATTTTTCAGATTCAAAAAATGTGATATAATTTGAAAATTATAGATATTTTTCAATCAGTCTATGAATCAAGACTTTAGTTAGGATATCGCCACTTTTTGGCCCCTCATTATCCTACACATATACTAGCTGGAACTTGTTTCGAACTAGCAAGATTTTTAAATAAATGAAGGAAGAAAGAAGGAATTCTTCTCAATTTAAAGGAAATGCATCTTTATACATTCTTAGTAGGAAGAATAAGTCCGAACAAGAATTATGAATTTTTTATAAATTATTTAGCATACTGGGAAATTGTGTTGCTTTGAAAAATGCGTTGCATATGTTGAATTTGAGGATGACCATAACTTTATCTATTTTTGTCTAATTCAATCAAGAATTGTGTTGAAATTATAAATTTCATATCTTTTAGCAAAATATAAGCTCGAGAGGTGAGAAATTTTATTGCATGTATGGAATTGGGGCTTAGAATTCAACTTACTCATTAGAAACTAGAACCAATTGTTGGTCACTCTTCTTGAATTATCAAGAATGAACTTTTACAAGATGTGAACTATCAACCCCTACAACTTAGACTAAAATAATTCTAAGAGGGAAATGTCATGTAGAAGCTTCCTCGCTTCTATATAACAGTGCCAAAAACAAGTGAATAACCCCTATAAGAGGGGAATGCTTAAATAAATCGTAGTGTGAAGAAGCTTAGATAGAAAAAGGGTAACTCTATAATGTTCCTTAAATGTAGATTGGCATATATAAAAACATTCAGTTTATTTGGATAGTGTGGTTGTTATCCATTTGGAGGATTTTATTATGTGTTGCATTGATGTTTTGTCATTCATGTCAGCACTAGCTATTTTGATGCTTTACCAACACCCTTCTGGTCCTGATAGATTGAGTAGTTTCTAGCTGGTTTGGATCCAATATGATCCAGTAGGCTCTGGTATGATCTGGCTATGGAATTGGCTTATTCATGGTACTCATCTTCATATTCAGTCAATTGGTTTTGATCTGGTGATCGGATGTTATCCTACTTGCTTGGAAGCTTGGCTTCTAGTTCCCGTGAGGGACTCACCAATAGAGCTTTTGATGAAGATCTTTGATGATATGCATAAATTGTGTTGGTGTAGCTTTTGGTGAAGTTTTAGGATGCTGATGGTGATCATGTTCAAGACTTGGTAGATGGAGATCATTGCTTTAGTGTGTGGACCTATATTGGGTCCCAGTTGATCTAAGTTATGGACCAACTTAATGTAACATGTGGATGGGACCTCTTGATATGTTTCTGGGATGTCGTATGTGTTGGATATTATTTTTTTGGTCTAAGGATAACATGTTTTGTAATTATGTAATTGGTTTATTGTTTGGTGCCCGACCTGATTGTTTATGGTCGAGGGTTTGTATATGTAGATGTAAGATCTCATTGTAGATCAGGGATATGAATGGGATATGGATATGTAATGTGTGAATAATGTAATATCTTTCAGGAAGAGGATTTGGTTGATCATTGGAGATCAAATTGGGTTTTTGTAAGAGGATTTAGTCCTCCAGTATTGATCTTAACCGAAACTATACTTAGACATAGGAGATGTTATCTTTGCAGTTCAACACTTCTCTAGATTGTAGTCTGTATTTCTATGTAGTCAGTAGAACTCTTTTTGCGATGAGCAATGCAATCTAGGTTGTTGGCCTTCTTGCAAGTGCAGGCCTCTCAATTATAATTCATATACTTACTACAGAAGTATTATCTAACTGTGGGGTAAGCTTCCCACTGTGTTTTTTCCCTTTACCAAGTTTTCCATGTATAAATCTTGGTGTCATGTGGATGGTACTTATTATGTGATTATTGTTTATGCTTAATTGGTTTAACTGCTATTCAGGTATTTGGTTTAAGCATTTCGGTATTGAAGTTTGAATTCGTTAAGGTTCTGGTAATATATGACAACTCATTCACCCCCCTCCCCCTCTCAATTGTCTTCCATTTATTTGAACTATCTAACAATTGGTATCGGAGATTTGGTCCTCTCTACAAAAAGCTTAACTGCTTGACGAAGATCCTATGGCATCTAACAGTTAAAGTTCATCCAATTCATATGGAGCTATCTTTTGGAGGGATATTCCTAGGCTTGATGGAACAAATTAGACAGTATGGAAGATTTTGATGGAAACTCATTTGAGATGTCTTGGCAAGGAAATTTGGGAGATCAAATAGAGTGGTGTCACACCTTATAATCCAACATCTGACAATCTTGGATAAGGAGCTTGAGAATGATTATAGAGCAAGAGAATCCCTCTTATGTGCACTTTCTCATCAGCAAATAATGTGTTGGGAAAAATGGTGTCTCAACCTTGCATTTATGCGAGGTTACTATTTATAGTAAGTTTTCATTTGAGCATGAAATGGTGTGAAACTCTCCTTGAATCTTCTGGTTGGCTAGATAAGCATTTTGGTAAAGTTGCATTGCAAGGTCACAGCTAGTTTTGAAGATATTAAAGTTTTCATCTTGGAGGGGTGCGATAAAATGTTTAAACTTAATTTTGGGGGCTTTAGAGGCTCCAAAATTCCCTGAAAAGTGGCTATAACTAGTTCAATAGGTTATGAGGTGATAGAGCACTTCGCGAGCTTTCCGGCGCTTCAAACGGTTCGTCAATCGGACACCCGGTTCTCAAGTTATGGCCTCCGAAAGTTTGTACTCCTAAAATAGGAAAAATAATTTGTATCGGATACATAAATGAGTTGTAAAAGGGAGTGACACATGTTGATGTGTGCTTTAACATGTCATAGGGCATCTAGAAGGGAGATAAGGTCGGCTACACCTTATTGGGTGGTTTTAGCCCATGGTTTTGTAATACCGTTTGACGGTTTCTTGTATTGTATCTCCTATTTATGAGGTGTGTGAGATAGAGGTTGTGTGTAAGAGTCTTATGGCTATTGAATTGCCTCTGAATCTTTGATTAGTGGTACTTCTATGAAGAGCTTGCTCTGCAAGTATTTTGTAATCTGTTTTGATTGCTGAATAAAATATTGAGCTGTTTTTGGAGTGTGGGGTTTTTCTCTCGAAAGGGTTTTCCCCACATAAATCACTGTGTTGTGGTATGAATGCTATTATATCTATTTCTATTTTCTGTAACTGTTGTAATGATCTGAAAAAGTTTTGCATTACCCTCCTCTCAAGGTTAGTGTAGGAAGTTGTTTCCGCTACTTAACTTCCTTACAAGTGGTATCAGAGCCTGATCACCTTTGGTTTCAATTGTGGGCAGTTGGGGTTTTTTGAACTAATCCAGATTTGAGTGGGAGCTTGTGTAGAAGACACTTTTTGATCTTGTTGCAGGAAATTTTAGATGGCGAGTTCATCAGGGAGAGAGGTGGAGAAATTTAATGGAAGTAATTTTGAGATGTGGAAGCTGAAGATGGAAGATCTGCTAATAGATCAAGATCTTTGGGATGCTGTTGATGCAAATGTCCAAAGGCCCTCAGATCCTACTGCGGCAGCTCAGTATGATGTTATGGACCGAAAAGCCAAGGGTCTAATCAGACTGTGCCTGGCAGACTCTGTTCTAATCAATGTCCATGAAGAAAACTCTGCAAAGAAGCTATGGACTAAGCTTGGTGAGATGTATCAACTGAAATCTTTATTAAATCAAATTTTCTTAAGAAAGAAATTGTATTCCTTGAAGATGGAAGAGGGTGGATGAATTGTAGACCACCTGGAAGCATTCAATATGTTGGTAGCTCAATTAGTATCCATCGGTGTTAAGATGGACGAGGAGGAGAAATGTCAGATCTTGCTTTGTTCTTTGCCTGATTCATGGGATTCTCTTGTTATGGCTATCAGTAGTACTTCTATTGTTTTGAAATCTGAAGACGTGGTGGGTGCCCTACTCAGTGAAGAGATGCGAAGGAAGGTATCCATCAGTTCAAAGGAAGCCCTAACCATTCGTGGAAGACCTAAGGAGAAAGGCAAGAAGAATGAGAAGCACGACAAGTCCAAATCCAAAGGGAGATCGAAATCTCCTGGAAAGTCCAAAGTCATTTGCTAGAATTGTGGTAAACCGGGTCACATCCATAAGGACTGCAAAGAAGAAAAGAAGAAGAAGAAAAAGAAAAAGTTCGATTTTGATTCTGAGTCCGACAAGGAAGATGGTGATGCATTTATTGCGGCTTTGGTGACTCATGCAGGTAATGATGCCTGGCTAATTGACTCAGGTGCATCTTTTCATATGACTTCCAATAGAGATTGGTTTTCTGAATATGAAGGATTTAATGGAGGTAAGGTGTACTTGAGTGATGATTCACCTCTAGACATTGTTGGTCGAGGTAAAGTTAGAATTAGGTTTTCTAATGGTAGAATAAAAAGGATTAATGGTGTGTTGCATATCCCTGGATTAAAACGAAACCTGTTATCTGTGAGCAAACTGATAGATGCGGGTGTGCAGGTAGTCTTTTCTGAAGCAGGATGTAAGATGATTAAGGGTGCTATGGTAGTTGCTAGAGGTGTCAGGTTTGGCACTTTGTATAAGCTTGAAGCATACACTGTTGAGTGTAATAGCACTTTTGTAAAAAGTAAATCTGCGGATACTTCACTGGAAGATTTGAAGGTTTCACCTTTAGCAGATGGAAATGGTTTTTGGGTACCTAAGGGTGCTCTTTCATCTGAAGCAAAGTTACCTGCAGAGAAGACTATGTTATGGCACCAGAGACTTGGCCACATTGGAGAAAAGGGTCTAAGGACCTTGAAAAATAAAAACCTTGTTGAAGGTTTGAATGATTGTAATCTTGACTTTGATTTCTGTGAGCATTGCATTTATGGAAAACAAAACCGCATTCAGTTTTACTCGAGTTCTCATAAAACTTGTGGTGTTTTGGATCTTATCCATTCTGATATGTTTGGTCCAGTAGATGTCTCTTCGATTGGAATATCCACATATTATGTTTCATTTATTGATGATTTTAGTAGAAGCACATGGGTATATTTTCTAAAGAGTAAATCTGAAGTTTTTAGTCATTTTAAAGAATTTAAAGCAATGGTTGAGTTGCAGACTGGAAAGAAAATAAAATGTTTGAGAACTGATAATGGCGGTGAGTTTTGCTCTAATGATTTTGATAGATTCTGTAAAGACTGTTGAATTAACAGGTAGAAGACAAATCCATATTCTCCACAACAGAATGGAGTTGCAGAAAGAATGAACAGGACACTGATGGAGAAGGCCAGGAGTATGTTGAGTGGTGCTGGTCTCGAACAAAAGTTTTGGGCTGAAGCTGTTGCCACTGCTTGCTACCTGATTAACAGGTCTCCTACATCAGCTCTTGTTGATAAAATGCCTATCGAAGCATGGTCAGGTCACAAGCCTTCATGGAGACATCTTAGAGTTTTTGGTTGTGAGGCATATGCACATGTGCCAAAGGAGAAGCGAACAAAGTTGGAGAACAAGGCTGTGAAATGTATCTTCATCGGGTATAGTTATGGTGTGAAAGGATACAAGCTTTGGGACCCTGTTGCACAAAAGGTAATTCACAATAGAAGTGTTATTTTTAGAGAAATTAAGTCTCCTTCTGTTACATTGCAGCCAGAATAGACTAAAAAAGAAGATGTGATTCAACTTCCTTCTACACCTGAAAGAGTTGAATCGAGACCCCTAGATAGGCAAGAAGTTGAGGAGAGCTCATCTAGCTCTGAATCTTCAGAAGAGGAGGAAGAACCTCCAACTTAGCTTGTTCGAAGGTCTACAAGACATAGACAACCACCTAAAAGGTATTCACCTGATGATTGGAGATGTATTTTTGCTCTGAATACTAGTGTGGATGAACCGAAATCTGTAGAAGAGGCATTAGGTATGAATGATGCAGAATCCTGGAAGATTGCTATGGAGGAAGAAATGGCAGCTTTGAAAAAGAATGATACATGGGATCTTGTACCATTGCCTGAAGGATGAAAACCTGTTGGTTGTAAATGGGTGTTCAAGAAAAAGATTGGTTCAGATGGAAGCATTGAGAAGTATAAAGCAAGGTTGGTTGCAAAAGGCTACTCTCAGGTTGAGGGTGTTGATTACGGTGAGATATTTTCTCCTGTTGCAAAAATGACGTCCATTAGATTTTTGCTTTCTATTGCTACTGCTTATGATTTAGAGGTTGAGCAAATGGATGTGAAAACTGCTTTCCTTCATGGTGATTTGGAGGAAGATATTTATATGACACAGCCGGAGCACTATGTGGTGAAAGGCAAAAGTAATTTGGTCTATAAATTGAAGAAATCTTTGTATGGCCTCAAACAAAGTCCTAAGATGTGGTACCAGAAATTTGATACATATGTGTTGAGTTTGGGATTTGAACGTTCTAAATCAGATCACTGTGTTTATTATAAATCTGATGGTGATCATTTCTTATTCATTGCATTGTATGTTGATGATATGTTATTCATTGGTAAAGGGAAAGGTATGATTTCAGAACTGAAGTCTCAGCTCGCTGCTAAATTTGAAATGAAAGATCTTGGTGCAGCAAAGCACATTCTTGGGATGGAAATTAGAAGAGATAGGGTGAACAGAAAGCTATGGATAGGCCAGAGTAAGTATGTGAATTCAGTGTTACAGAGGTTCAACATGCAGAATTGTAGACCATTGAGTGTTCCTTTTACAGTTGGAACGAAACTATCTGTTTCAGATTTTCCTACATCCCCATTGGAGATGGAAGACATGAGAAGAGTGCCTTACTAGAGTGTGGTTGGAAGCTTGATGTATGCTATGGTCTGTACTAGACCAGACATTGCCCAAGTAGTGGGAGTACTTTCTAGATATATGTCTAATCCTGGTAGAGTTCATTGGGATGCAGTCAAAAGAGTCTTCAAATATTTGAAGGGTACTTCAGAGTATTCTTTGTGTTATCATGGTAATTTAGTTGGAGACATGACTTCCCTTGATATCCATGGTTATGTGGATTTAGATTGGGCAGGTGATATTGATAGCAGAAGATCCACCAATGCTTATGTGTTTACTTTGTTTGGTAGTGCAATTAGTTGGATGAGTAAGCGATAGGCTATGGTTGCTTTATCCACTACTGAAGCAGAGTATATGGTAGCTACTCACGCTTGTAAAGAGGCCATTTGGCTTAAGAGACTGTGTTCAGATATTAGAATAAAACAAGGTACAGTGACAGTTTACTGTGACAGTCAGAGTGCAATTAGCCTAGCTAAGAATCCGACATTTCATGCTTAGACCAAACATATTGATGTTTAGTATCATTTTGTTAGAGATATGGTCGAAGATGGTAGGGTGAAGCTGGTTAAGGTGGAAACTTTGATGAATGTTGCAGATGCTTTAACTAAGGCTATGAGCACAGAGAAGTTCAGATGGTGTTCAGAGTCTATGGGCCTTATGGCCCCTATCAATTGATTCATTGTGTTGACATTCCCTTCCGCTCCTGCAAGGTGTTCGACAAGTGGGAGATTTGTTGGGAAAAATGGTGTCTCAACCTTGCATTTATGCAAGGTTACTATTTATAGTAAGTTTTCATTTGAGCACGAAATGGTGTGAAACTCTCCTTGAAGCTTCTGGTTGGCTAGATAAGCATTCCGATAAAGTTGCGTCGCAAGGTCACAGCTAGTTTTGAAGATATTAAAGTTTTCATCTTGGAGGGGTGCGATAAAATGTTTAAACTTAATTTTGGGGGCTTTAGAGGCTCCAAAACACCTTGAAAAGTGGCCGTAACCGATGCAGCAGGCACGAGCTTTCCGGAGCTTCAAACGGTTCATCAATCAGACACCCGGTTCTCAAGTTATGGCCTCTGAAAGTTTGTACTCCTGAAATAGGAAAAATAATTTGTATCGGATACATAAATGAGCTATAAAAGGGAGCGACATGTGTTGATGTGTGCTTTAACATGTCATAGGGCATCTAGAAGGGAGATAAGGTCAGCTACACCTTATTGGGTGGTTTTAGCCCATGGTTTTGTAATACTGTTTGACGGTTTCTTGTATTGTATCTCCTATTTATGAGGTGTGTGAGATAGAGGTTGTGTGTAAGAGTCTTATGGCTATTGAGTTGCCTCTGAATCTCTGATTAGTGGTACTCCTGCGAAGAGCTTTCTCTGCAAGTATGTTGTAATCTGTTTTGATTGCTGAATAAAATATTGAGCTGCTTTTGGAGTGTGGGGTTTTTCTCCCGAAAGGGTTTTCCCCATGTAAATCACTGTGTTGTGGTATGAATGTTATTATATCTATTTCTATTTTTTGTAACTGTTGTAACGATCTGAAAAAGTTTTGCATTACCCTCCTCTCAAAGTTAGTGTAGGAAGTTGTTTCCGCTACTTAACTTCCTTACATAATGGGATTGACTGACAAATCATCTAGGAAGGCTATATAGGATAAGTTGGAGACTCTTAATGAAGGTGACCCTATAGTGAAGATTGCTAAACTTGATGGTTACCAAGTGAGATATGAATCCTAAAGATCGAAGAAGATGAAAGGATTACTGCAGTCATGGAAAGGGTAAATGATATTTTTATGGGAATTCAATGTTGTGGTGGAACTCTAAGTGAAGATGAAATTGTTTCTAAAGTTTTGAGAGCCCTACCACTAACTTACAAGATGTAGGCTACTGTTATTAATGAGTTGAGAACAATGGCTAATACATCTATGAATAGAGATACATTGGTTGGGAAATTATCTTCTTTTGAGCTTGAAGAATTTGGACCTTCTGGAGCTGGGAAGACCGAACCTACTTTTCATGCATCTACATTAGCAAACGGTAAGCAAGATTGGAAAGCTTTGTATGCAAAGGAATTGGATGATATTCAGAGAGAAGATGATGATTTTGAGTAACTTGAAGAACTATTTTCTAGAATAGTACCTAAAGGACTGGTAGGAAGTAAGTATGAAGGGAAAGAACCTTTTAAATGTTTTGCATGTAATAAGATTGGTCATTTTGCATCTAGATGTCCTAAAAGGGATTTAAGATTTGACAATAGAGTTAGACGATCTTTTAAACCTAACCCTAGATATCAGAACAAGTATAAGTATAGAAAAAACATAGACAACTAATGCTACATAGCAGATGAGGAAGGCATTACTGATTCTGATGATAAACTGACAGAAGACTATGCTAGTGGTTCCTTCAATGGGAAGGAATGGGTATTCCTGACTATCAAGGAAGATGTTTCGGACCTCAAAGAAAATATACCTGAAGAAAAGGCACTTGCTGCTAAAATTGAAGATAAGGATTGTTGGCAATATTGCATTATAACAGACAATGAAAGATTGTTGGCATTTCATAAGGATATTGAGAAGGTTGTTGATGATTATGGATATAACTGATTAAAGATTTTTACTGTCTTGATATTATTATTTTGTCATTGATGTCAAGAAATTAATTTTCTAATTCAGTATGATGTTGCCATATCTTGAGAAGTATGATTTAAAGATTGTAAAGATGTCAGTAAAAGACACAGCAAAGAAAATGATGAATAAGAGGATGAATAAGGTATTCAATGGGCAACTAGTACCGAGTCAGACAATGCTGAGATCATGATGTTTTAGATTGTTTTAACATCATACATATGTTGTAAAATGTAAAGGTTAATACTATACTATGCTATCAAGAAAAGAACCTAGTCGGTAAACCCTAAGGTTATCACTATCGGTTAATGAAGGTAGAATGTCTACTGAGTGAAGTTTAGTATTCACCGAGTTGTTACCGAGTTGTAACTGAGGTATAACAGAATGCATTAAATGGTTACATGCGATATTTAATGAAGGAAGCTGATGAGCTAGAACTGATTAAATGATTGGTGAGCCATGCATGAAGTTTGTTAATGAATCTAAGGCAATGGAAAGTCGACATGAAGATCTACAGCTCAGATTGAACCGCAATACCTTGGCACAAGTTCCAAGAAATGTATGCAAGTTCCTAGGTGGGGTAAAACATTTTCAGATCGAAAGATGCACTGAACTAGGACAAGATTGAAGATTTGATGGCTATGATTGATCATGGGAAATGTGATCAAGGAGATTAAGTGGTTACCTAATTGTTTATAGATAGGAAACTATTGATAAAAAATGCATGTGGGCAAGTGTATGCATAGGGATGCTACATAGTGATTACCGAGCATAGAAGCTTGAAGACCTATTTGAATAATAGAGTATAGAAGCCCAGTAGATAGACAAGATTAGTTCTATGTCTAGATTGTATTGAACAAATAGGAATCTACTTTAGCATTTTAAGATGTGAAGTTGCAGATAGATTTTATTACTGTTATTTTGTGAAAGTGACAGAAAATCTCTTAACCAAGTGGACTTAACAGTCTTATTTGTAAAACACTCTAGCAAGGTGACATTATGATTGAGTGTTTGAAATCCTTTAACAAGGTCACTTCTAACAAGGTGAAGATCCTAACAGATCTGAGGGAAATCCCTTAACCAGGTCACATCTAGCAATGTGTTTGTAATCTTTAACAGGATTTTCTCTTAACCGAGCATACTCTAGAAGAGTATACTTGTTAGTGGGTCCGAAATCCCATAGTGGTTTTTCCCTATTTGGGTTTCCACGTTAAATCTAGTGTTATGAGGTTTATGATGTTTATATACTTTTGAGTTTGCATGTTTAATAGTTTTAGTTTTATTACTGAAATATATGTTACCGAGGTTGAATCTGATGTTTTTATGGATGATTAAGTTTGTATGATTCACCCCCCTCTCTCATCTTGTTAGCTATTGGATCTATACTTATATTAAGTATCAGAACTATCAATTGGTATCAGAGCTTTGGACTCTGGAAGGAAAGTTTAAAGGCACTTGAGTTAAAGATCCAAAGATGTATAAGAGAGATGCACCGAAGTTGAACAAGTCAAGTTTCTCTACATGGCAGAAAAGGATGAAGCTACATCTATCAGGAGTTGGAGAATATGCTATATACTATCTGGAGAATGATTTTTTTACACTGAGCACCTATCCATTGACTATGGAAGAGATAAAGGCAAAGCAAGAACATATTCAAGCCATGATTGAAATAACATCTGCATTGACCGATTTAGAGTTTAATGATCTAGAAGGCTGCAATGATGCAAAGGCAATGTGGGATAAGCTCATATCAGTATATGGAGGAGATGAACATTTTCAAAGAGAAAAAGTAGATAGTCTAAGAGGAAAACTTGAATCTATGAGGATGAATGAAGGTGAGAACATAACTCAGTACAGTACAAGACTAAAGGAGATTATCAATCAAATCAAAGGAGTAGGTGGAACTATTGAAGAAAAGGATATAACAAGTAAGTTGTTAAGAACCCTTCTACTGGCTTATGCAATTCGAGTCTCTGCAATCAATGAATTGAGGTCTGTACCTAATATGCTAGTTTCTTTAGATGCTACTATTGGTAAGCTACATGCATTTGAGTTAAGTAACTTTGATAACAGTGGATCTTTGGTAAATAAAGTTGAATCTGCATTTAGTTCTTTTCATCTTGATGAATCTAATGATTTCAATGAAAGAAAGTATAAGTACTCTGAAGGAGATCACAGTGGAGCAAGTGAAAGATTTTGTAAGAACATGGAGGCAGTACACAAACTGTATGAGGAAATTAGAAAGCAAGAAGAGTTTGAAGAACTATTAGCCAAAAGGTTACCAAGAGGCAAAGGTAAGTATAAAGGAAAGCTACCTTTGAAATGTTTCAATTGTGATAAGATAGGACATATGGCTTCTAACTGTCCTGACAAAGATTCTACTGAAAAGAGAGATTACCAAGATGACAGACATAAAGATAATTATTATAGAGGACATCGAGACTTCAGAAGAAGAGATAGAAAGACATGCCTAATAGCTGATGAAGAATCCAATGATGATAAATCAGATGAGACTGATATAGAGGAAGTAGTTTATGTGGCTATCAAGGATGGATCAGATGAAGAAAGGTATGGAGAAAAATCCCTAATATCACACATAAACACTAATGATTCTTGGATTATAGATAGTGGATGCTCACATCATATGACAGGAGATAAACACAAGTTTGTTATATTAGAAGATTATGATGGAGGCTATGTTAGATTTGGTAATGATGCACCATGTCTGGTGAAAGGCAAAGGATCTATAACACTTATTGATAATGCAAGATGCAATGATGTTTATTGGGTTGAAGGTTTGAAATATAATTTGTTGAGTGTAGCACAGCTAAACAACACAGGTTACCAAATAGAATTTCAGAAGGGAATTGTCAAAGTTCATGACAAGAATGGAAAGTTAGCTGCTACCGGGACACAAACAAAAGGTAACACATTTCACCTTGACTCAACTCGGAATAAGTGTTTGCATGCAAAGTTAGATGATACCTTGTTATGGCATAAAAGGTTTTTTCATGTAAATTTTGATAATCTAATCAAAATAAGCAAGAAGCACTGAGTAAGAGGTCTATCGAGTCTTGAAAAACCTAAGAATGCTATGTGCTAAGGATGCCAGATGGGTAAGATGACAGGATCAAGCTTTACAAGTCAGTCTTACACTTCTAACAGAATTTTAGATCTAGTGCACACTGATCTTTGTGGTCCTATGAAAGTTCAAAGTTATTATGGTGATAAATATTTCATATTATTTGTGGATGACTATTCAAGGATGATGTCAGTAATGTTTCTAAAAGAAAAATCAGAAGCTTTTCAAATGTTTAAATGGTACAAGGCAAGAGTTGAAAATGAAATAGGAAGACAACTGAAATGTCTTAGATTAGATAGAGGAGGAGAGTTCACATCTGATGAGTTCAACTTATTCTGCAATGATCATGGTATTAAAGGACAAGTCTCTGCATCGAGAACTCCACAACAGAATGGAATAGCTAAGAGAAGAAACAGATCTATTGTGGATTGTGCTAGAACACTGATGATTAAAAATAAGGTGCCACAAACATTTTGGAGAGAAGCAATAAGCAAAGTTGTTTACACCTTGAACCGAGTTCAATTGAAGAAAGGTACTTTGAAGACACCATATGAAATCTGGTATGATAAGAAACCTGATGTAAGTTATTTTAAAATCTTTGGAAGTAGATGCTATGTTCATAAAGATGATAGAAATGGCAAATTTGATCAAAACAGTGAAGAAGGAACATTTCTAGGTTATTCTTCTAGAAGCAAAGCATTTAAATGTCTAATCAAATCATCTAACAAAATAGTAGAAAGTGCAAATGTGAAAATTTATGAATTTGCAGAAAGAAATGATGAAGGAAATTCCAAGGAACTAGAAGACTATGATGAATTTGTCTACGTTCAACTGAGAAGTCTTATCGAGAAGACTGTTGAAGAAAATGAAGAGAATATCCAGTTACCAAGTGATGAAGAAGATCATACAAAGCCTACCGAGCCTGTATTAGCCGAGTATGTCAGAAGACATCATGCACCAAGTTAGATTATAGGAGATAAGGATGATCTAGTGATGACAAGGAACAAACTGAGACAGAACACATGTTTGATATTTGAATTTGAACCGAGAATAGTGAAAGAGGCATTTAACAGTGAAGATTGGATAAATGCTATGAAAGAAGAGATTGTTCAAATCAAGAAGAATGACACATGGACACTAATCCCAAGACCAAAGGACAAAAATATAATCGGTACAAAATGGATTTTCAAAAACAAGATAAATGAAAAAGGAGAGGTCATTCGAAACAAGGCAAGACTAGTTTGCAAAGGTTATGCTCAAGAAGAAGGAATTGATTATGGTGAAACTTTTGCACCTATTGCTAGACTTGAAGGAGTAAGAACATTGTTGGCCTATGCTACTTTCAAAAATTTCAAGGTATATCAGATGGATGTCAAATTTGCATTTCTGAATGGAATATTGGAAGAAGAAGTTTTTATTGAACAACCTGAAGGATTTGTTGAAGACAATAATAAGGATTAGGTATGTAAACTGAACAAAGCTTTATATGGTCTGAAACAAGCACCTAGAGCATGGTATGAAAGATTGCACTCTTATTCGATTAAGATTGGTTTTATAAGGACAAGTGAGAACAACAACATGTACATGAAGAATGATGAAAAAGGAATACTAATCTCAGACATATTTGTTGATGATATTATATTTTGTGGCAATGACTCTTTATGTAAAAACTTTGGAAATGAAATGAGCAAAGAATTTGAGATGTCATTAATCGGTGAGATAAAGTATTTTATAGGTTTATAGATACTGCAAATAAAAAATTAGATTTTCATTACTCAATCAAAGTACATAAAGGAAATCTTGAAGAAATTTGGAATGGAGGATTCAAAACCAGTAAGTACTCCTATGACTACCAACTGTAAATTGTCAAGGAATGATGAAGCTACATCTATTGATGAGACACTTTACCGATCCATGATTGGAAAGCTACAATATGTTGTTCATAGCAGACTAGACATAGCACATGCAATAGGTATAGTTGCAAGATTCTTTGCATATCCTAAGGAAACACACATGATAGCAATCAAAAGAATTTTTAGATACTTGAAAGGCACTGAGGATTATGGCTTAGTATATTAGAAAGGAAATGATTTTGATTTAAAAGTTTATACTGATGCTGATTGGGCAGGCAACATTGATGACAGAAAAAACACAAGTGGTGGAGCTTTCTTTTTAGGAGAAAGACTAGTGAGTTGGCTTAGCAAGAAACAAAGATGTGTTTCATAGTCAATAGCAGAAGCTGAATACGTTGTTGTAGCATTGAATTGTACCAAAATTGCATGGATCAAACAATTGTTGGAAGGTATAAATGAGAAAGTTACCAAGCCAGTAACTATATTCTATGACAATACCAGTGCCATTAATATTTCAAAGAATCCTATTATGCACTCTAAGACAAAACACATCTCTATCAAATATCATTATCTTACGAAAGAAACTCAAGAGAAGAAATTGGTGTTGGAGTATGTTAGCACAAAGGAACAAATAGTAGATATCTTCACCAAGCCACTACCAAGGGACACTTTTGAATATCTCAGAAGTAAGTTAGGGGTCCTACCCCTATCTTCTACTCACTGACCGAATTTGGTGAAAGCATCAATCTGATGACTCTATCGAATATCTTTTGGGAGTTGATGTTGATTTATACGCTTTAGGATGTTTTCTAAAGGTGTACAAGAATTATTATAGGAAATATTACAGGGAACAGGAATTGAAGACAAATGCTTTGACCGAGACTCAGTTCATACACAACAATAGGAAATCACTTCATATAGGAAAAAATTATGCTTTAAGTTCTTTACTTTTTGGCATTATTGTCAAAGGGGGAGAAGACTAATGATAAGACTATAGATTGGAAAGAAAATTGAAGAAACAAGAGAAGTCTAATGTATGGGGGAGAAATTCTGATGATAGCAAGAGAGCATTTCAACATTTCAGAATCACAACAATCTGCATCTTTTAAGGTCAAATCAATTGGTTTTGCCATCAATGCCAAAGGGGGAGATTGTTGGCAATATTGCATTATAACAAACAATGAAAGATTGTTGGCATTTCATAAGGATATTGAGAAGGTTGTTGATGATTATGGATATAAATGATTAAGGATGCTTACTATCTTGATATTATTATTTTGTCATTGATGTCAAGAAATTGATTTTTTAATTTAGTATGATGTTGCCATAGCTTGAGAATTATGATTTAAAGATTGTAAAGATGTCGGTAGAAGACACAGGAAAGAATATGATGAATAAGGGGATGAATAAGGTATTCAATGGGCAACTAGTACCGAGTCAGACAATGATGAGATCATGATGTTTTAGATTGTTTTAACATCATACATATGTTGTAAAATGTAAAGGTTAATACTATACTATGTTATCAAGCAAAGAACCTAGTCGGTAAACCCTAAGGTTATCGCTATTGGTTAATGAAGGTCGAATGTCTACCGAGTGAAGTTTAGTATTCACCGAGTTGTTACCGAGTTGTAACCAAGCTATAACAAAATGCATTAAATGGTTACATGCGATATTTAATGAAGGAAGCTGATGAGCTGGAACTGATTAAATAATTGGTGAGGTGTGCATGAAGTTTGTTAACGAATCTAAGGCAATGGAAAGTCGACATGAAGATCTACAGCTCAGATTGACCCACAATACCCTAGCACAAGTTCCAAGAAATGTATGCAAGTTCCTAGGCAAGGTAAAACATTTTCAGATCAAAAGATGCATTGAACCTAGTCAAGATCGAAGATTTGATGGCTATGATTGATCATGGGAAATGTGATCAAGGAGATTAAGCGGTTACCTAATTGTTTATAAATAGGAAACTATTGATAAACAATGCATGCGGGCAAGTGTATGCACATGGATACTACATAGTGATTACCGAGCATAGAAACTTGAAGACCTGTTTGAATAATAGAGTATAGAAGCCTAGCAGATAGACAAGATTAGTTCTATGTCTAGATTGTATTGAACAAATAGGAATCTGCTTTAGCATTTTAAGATGTGAAGTTGCAGATAGATTTTATTATTGTTATTTTGTGAAAGTGACAGAAAATCTCTTAACCGAGTGGACTTAATAGTCTTATTTGTAAAACCCTCTAGCAAGGTGACATTCTGATTGAGTGTTTGAAATCGTTTAACAAGGTCACTTCTAACAAGGTGAAGATCCTAACATATCTGAGGGAAATCCCTTAACCGGGTCACATCTAGCAATGTGTTTGTAATCTTTAATAGGATTTGCTTTTAACTGAGCATACTCTAGAAGAGTATATTTCTCAGTGGGTCCGAAATCCCACAGTGGTTTTTCCCTATTTGGGTTTCCACGTTAAATCTGGTGTTATGAGGTTTATGATGTTTATATGCTTTTGAGTTTGCATGTTTAACAATTTTGGTTTTATTACTGAAATATATGTTACTGAGGTTGAATCTGATATTTTTATGGATGATTAAGTTTGTATGATTCACCCCTCCCCCCTCTCATCTTGTTGTCTATTGGATCTATACTTATATTAAGTATCAAAACTATCAAAGGATGAATGGGTAATTGATAGTGGTTGTTTACATCATATGACTGGAGATAAAGGGAAGTTTCTATCTTTGCAAGAATTTGATAGTGGTCTGGTTAGATTTGGAGATGAGAAAGAATGTATGATCAAAGGAAAAGGAACTATATCATTGGATGGTAAGAACAATACTGACAATGTTCATTATGTTGAAGGTTTAAGGCATGATCTTTGGAGTGTAGGACAATTGGTGGATAAGGGATTTCAATTACAGTTCAAGGATGGAAAATGCAAAATCATTACTAGATCTGGTCTAGAGATTACAACCGGTACACAAACAAAAGGTAATATATTTCATTTGAATTCTGGTGAGAAGACATGTTTGATTACACACATTGATGAGAGTTCGCTATGGCACAAAAGGCTATGTCAAGTGAATTTTGATTGCATTGTGAAGATCAGTTCAAGTAAGTTAGTTAGAGATATAGCTAAGATTGTGAAGCCCTATAATCTGATATGTAAAGAACGTCAAATAGAGAAATAGGTCAGAACCTCTTTTAGGAGTATACAAGACAAATCTAATTATGTTCTTGGTCTTATTCATATTGATTTGTGTGGCCCTGCTAGAGTTAAAAGTTTTCAAGGTGATAGATATTTCATTCTAATGATTGATGATTATTGTAGAATGATGTGGGTTACTTTTCTAAAGGAAAAATCTGAGGCATTTGAAAAGTTTAAAATCTTTAAGGTTAAAGTGGAAACTAAGATAGGATTGAAGATTAAATGTTTGAGGTCACATAGTGGTGAAGAATTCACATCCAGTGAGTTTAATAACTTTTGTGAGAAGCATGGTATAAGAAGACAATTTTTTGCTCCTCAGATACCTCAGCAGAATGGAGTTTTGGAAAGGAAGAACAAAACTATCTTGGATGCTGCTAGAACAACGATGATGGAAGCTAGTCTACCAAATATCTACTAGAGAGAAGTAGTAAGCAAAGTGGTTTATACATTCAACAAAGTACATATCAAAGAAGAAATCGGTAAGACACCTTATGAATTATGGTTTGGCAATAAACCTATAGTTAAGTATTTCTAAATCTTTGGTAGCAAATATTATATCAGGAGAGATGATATGATTGGCAAATTTGATCATAGGATGTGATGAGGCATATTTCTTGGTTATTTTAGTGAAAGAAAGGCATATAGATGTTATAACATGAGATTGCAGAGAATTGTGGAAAGTGATAATGTCAAAGTGGATGAGATGAATAAAGGTCAAATCAGAGTTTATGAGAAGGAACCGATAGTGGAAACGATTATATCTAAACCAGTAGTACCTTTACCAAAATAGAGTGTTGAACCAGTTACTCTGGTAGTATCAGAAAATTCTACAATAACTAAAGAACTGGGAAGAGGGTCAGAGAGTCAGAAGACTCTTAGGTATATGAGATTAAATCATTCAGAAGATTGGATCATTAGGGATAAGAACAATAGAGTAATGACAAGAAGTAGACTAGCAACTAATGAGGTTTGTTTAGTTTCTCAATTTGAACCGGTATCAGTAATTGAGTCATGTAAAGATAAATATTGGTTGAAATCTATGGAAGAAGAATTAGATCAGACTGAGAAAAATAACACATGGACTTTGGTTCCCCGGCCTAAAAATAAGAATGTTATTGGAACTAAATGGGTTTTTTAGAATAAATTGAATGAGGATGGTCAAGTTGTAAGGATTAAGGCTAGATTGGTTTGTAAAGGATATTCTCAGAAGGAAGGAATTGCTTATGGAGAGACTTTTGCACCTATAGCTAGAATTGAGGCTTTAAGATTATTTTTTGCCTATGTTGCCCATAAGAACCACAAGGTTTATCAGATGGATATTAAGTGTGCATTTTTGAGTGGGGATCTTGATGAGGAAGTTTATATTGAGAAACCTAGTGGGTTTTCACTATCAGATGATACAAACATGGTTTGCAGGTTAAGGAAAGATTTATATGGATTGAAACAAGCACTTAGAGCTTGGTATGCAAGGTTGGATAAATATCTTTTGAAGCTTTGTTTTACTAAGGGTAGTGCTGGCAGTAATTTATATTATAAAATCACTTATGATGATATACTGATTATTGAAGTATTTGTTGATGACATTATTTTTGGAGGTGAAGATAAGTTATGCATGGAATTTTCTTAGCTTTGTAGATTACTCAAACCAATAAAGGTATTTTCATCTGTCAAACCAAGTATGCTAGAGAATTGTTGAAGAAATTTGGTATGGGAGATTCTAAATCAGTAAGTAATCCTATGGTTGCAAGTGAGAAATTGACAAGAAAAGATGTTTCTAGATCGGTAAATCCTACAAGATACAAATATATGATTGGAGGTCTATTTTATTTGACTCCAACTAGGCTTGACATAATGAATTTTGTTTGTATTGTATCAAGATTTCAGAGTGATCTTAGAGAAAATTATGAGAGTACGGTGAAAAGGATTTTTAGATACTTATGAGGTACATCTAAATATGGTTTGTGGTACCCTAAGGATGATTACTTTACTTTATGTGTATATACAAATGTTGATTGGGCTAGAGATGAAAAGTACTTCCAGTGGATCTTTCTTTCTTTGAAAGAAGTTGGTTTCATGGATCAACAAGAAACAATCATGTACTTCTTTATCTACTACCAAAGCTGAGTATGTTGATGCTGCTACTAACTGTACACAGGTTTTATGGATGAAGCAAATGTTGAAGGATATAAAGGTGAATTGTGATGGACTGGTAGTTATTCACTATGATAACTCTGTTGCTATTGATATATCAAATAATCTGGTATTTTATTCTAAGACAAAGCACATATCTATCAAATACAACTTTTTGAAAGAAAAGGTGGAAGCAAATGAAGTTAGACTGGTTTATGTGAACACTAAAGAGAAGATTGCAAATATTTTAACTAAACCTTTTCCTAAAGAATCATTTAAGTACTTTACAGATAGATTGGGGGTTTCTGCCCCTCCTATAGAGACTTGATTGATGCAGTTTGGCATCAATTTGGTACGCATTATGAGAGATATTTTTCATTCCGACACTGATGTGGGGATGCTACTACTCAAGGGGAGTCATTAGTTTTGTGTTTCAGTGGATTATATTTTTTTCTTTGATATTTTTGTTAGATTTATGGCATTGATGTCAAAGGGGGAGAGATATTGATGTCAAAAACAAAAACTTAAGGAGTTGTATACATTAGGGGGGGAGATATATGTATAATTTAGAGCTTTATAGAGATATTATCCATAGCAGGAGTTTGGTCTTTGTTTCATAACTTCATTGCTATATCTTTATGTGGAGATTGTTGGTTGTCTTCAATTGGGGGAGACTTGTTTGGCATTTCTTGGTACTTAGATGTTTTTCACATCTAGTGTTGCCATCAATCCCAAAGGGGGCGATTATTGGCCATTTGGAGTATTTGATTATGTGTTGCATTGATGTTTTGTCATTGATGTCAACACTAGCTATTTGGATGCTTTATTGACACCCCTTTGGTCTCGGTAGGTTGAGTAGTTTCTAGTTGGTTTGGATCCGACATGATCCGGTAGGCTCCGATATGATTTGGTTATGGAATTGGTTTATTCATAATACTCATGTTCATATTTAGTCAGTTGGTTATGGTCTAGTGATTGGATGCTATCATGCTTGCTTGGAAGCTTGGCTTCTGGTTCCGACGAGGGTTTCATCGGCAAATATTTTGATGAAGATCTTTGATGATATGCATAAGTGGTGTTGGTACAGCTTCTGGTAAAGTTTCAGGATGCTGATGGTGATCATGTTCAAGATTTGGCAGATGTAGATAATTTCTTTAGCATGTGGACCTATATTATGTTAGACAGTTCAAATAAACTGAAAACAACTGAGAGTAGGGGTGAATCAGTTGTCACAGATTACCAGAACCTTAAGAAATCAAAACTTTAATACCAAAATCCAAATAATTAATATCGGAATAGTAGTTAAAATAATTAAGCATAAACAGTAATCACAGAATAAATACCATCCATATGATACCAAGATTTATATGTGGAAAACCCAGTAAAGGGAAAAACCACGGTTGGAAGCCTACCTACAGCCGAATAACACTTTTGCAGTAAGTATGTGAATTACAATTGAGGGGCATGCACTTTCAGGAAGGCCAATAGCCTAGAGCACACTGCTCATCACAAAAGGAGTCTCACTGACTACATATAAATCTAGACTACAATTTGGAGAAGTGTTTAATTGCAAAGATAGCATCTCCTATACTCGAGTACAGTTCCCGTTAAGCTCAATACTAGAGGACTAAATCCTCTTACATAAACCCAATTTCATCTCCAATGATCGACCAAATCCTCTACTTGAATGATATTACATTATTCACACATTATATATCCATATCCCATACCATGATGATCTACAATGAGATCTTACATCATATATATATACAAACCCTCGACCATAAACAATTAAGTCAGCCACCAGATAGTAAACCAATTACATAATTACAAAACATGTCAACCTTAGACCAAACAAATAATATCCAACACATAAGACATCCTAGAAACACATCGAGAGGTACAATCTACACGTTACATTAAATCGGTCTATAACCTAGATCAACTGGGACCCAATATAGGTCCATAGCCTAAAGAAATGATCTCCATCCACCAAGTCTCGAACATGATCACTAAAAGCACATGGAAACTCCACCAGAAACTGCACCAACACCACTTATGCAATTTGTCAAAGATCTTCAACAAAAGCTCTGCCGGTGAAACCCTCGCCAGAACTGCAAGCCAAGCTTCCAAGCAAACAAGATAGCATCTGATCACCAGACCAAAACCAACTGACTGAATATGAACATGAGTATCATGAATAATCCAATTCCATGACTAAACCATACCAGAGCCTACTAGATCATGTCGGATCCAAACCAGCCAGAAACTACTCGACCTACTGGGACTAGAAGGGTGCTAGTAAAGCATCCAAAACAACTAGTGTTGACATCAATGACAAAACATCAATGCAACACATAATAAATTCCACCAAATGGCCAACAATCTCCCCCTTTGGCATTGATGGAAACACTAGATGTGAAAAACATCTAAGTACCAAGAAATGCCAAACAAGTCTCCCCCAATGGAAGACAACCAACAATCTCCCATATAGAGATATAGCAATGAAGTTATGAAACAAAGACCAAACTCCCCCTATGAATAATATCTTTATAAAGCTCAGAATTGTACATATATATCTCCCCCTAATGTATACAACTCCTTAAGTTTTACTTTTTCACATCAATGCAAAAACATAAACCATTGAATCACAAAGTTGACTAATCCCCTTGAGCAATAGCATCCCCACATCAGTGTTGAAATGAAAGATATCTCCGATAATGCATACCAAATTGATGCCAAACTGTATCAATAAAGTCTCTATCAGAGGGGCAAAAACCCCCAATCTATCTCTCAGATACTCAAATGATTATTTAGGCAAAGGTTTAGTGAAGATATCTACAATCTGCTCTTTATTGTTCACATAAACCAATCTAACTTCATTTGCTTCCACCTTTTCCTTAAAAAAATTGTACTTGATAGATATGTTCTTTGTCTTAGAATGAAATACCAGATTCTTTTATATGTCAATAGCAGTAGAGTTATCATAGTGAATAACTACTGATGCATTACAATCCACCTTTATATCCTTCAACATTTTCTTCATCCATAGAACCTATGTACAGTTAGTAGTAGCAAAAACATACTCAACTTTAGCACTAGATAAAGAAGTACATGATTGTTTCTTGCTGAGCCATGAAAAAAGTTTATTTCCAAGAAAGAAATCTCCACCGGAAGTAATTTTCTGGTCATCAACATCTCCAAACCAATCAACATCTGTATATGCACATAAGGTAAAGTTATCATCCTTAGGGTACCATAAACAATACTTTGATATACCTTGCAAGTATCTAAAAATCCTTTTCACCACACTCTCATAATTTTCTCTAGGATCACTCTGAAATCTTGATACAATACAAATAACATTCATTATGTCAGGCCTAGTCTAAGTCAAATAAAGCGGACCTTCAATCATAGATTTGTATCTTGTAGGATTTACCGATGCAGACTAAAAATTCTTATCAATTTCTCACTTGTAACCATAGGAGTACTTATCAGTTTAGAATCTCCCATACCAAATTTCTTCAATAATTCCCTAGCATACTTAGTTTGACAGATGAAAATACCTTTGTTAGTCTGAGTAATTTACAAAACTAAGAAAAATTTCATTTCCCCAATCATAGACATTTCAAATTCTTTCTCCAAATTCTTAGAAAATTCCATGCATAATATATCTTCACCTCCAAAAATAATGTCATCAACAAATACTTCAATAATCAGTATATCATCATCAGTGATCTTATAATATAAATTAATGTTAGCATTACCCTTAGTAAAACCAAGCTTCAAAAGATATTTATCCAACCTTGCATACCAAGCTCTAGGTGTTTGTTTCAATCCATATAAAGATTTCCTTAACCTGCAAACCATGTTTGTATCATCTGATAGTGAAAAACCACAAGGTTTCTCAATATAAGCTTCCTCATCAAGATCCCCATTAAAAAATGCACACTTGACATCCATCTGATAAACCTTGTAGTTTTTGTCAGCAACATAGGCAAGAAATAATCTTACAGCTTCAGTCCTAGCTACAGGTGCAAAAGTCTCTCCATAATCAATTCCTTCCTTATGAGAATATCCTTTACAAACCAATCTAGCCTTATTCCTTATAAATTGACCATCCTCATTCAATTTATTCCTAAAAACCCATTTAGTTCCAATAACATTCTAATGTTTTGGTCGGGGAACCAAAGTCCATGTATTATTTTTCTCAATCTGATATAATTCTTCTTCCATAGCTTTTAACCAATATTCATCTTTACATGCCTCAATTACTGATACTAGTTCAAATTGTGAAATTAAACATACCTCATTAGTTTTTCAGTCTTCTTCATGTCATTAGTTCATTGTTCTTATCCCTAATGATCTAATCTTCTGAATGATTCAATCTCACATACCTAGAAGTCTTCTGACTCTCTGTTCCTCTTCTTGGTTCTTTAGTTACTGTAGAATTTGAAGATACTGTTAGAGTAATTGGTTCAACACATTGTTCCAGTAAAGGTGCTATCGATTCAGATATAATCATTTCCACCACCGGTTCCTTGTCATAAGCTCTGATTTGACCTCTATTTAGCTCATCCACTTTGACATTAGCACTCTCCACAATTCTCTACAATCTCTTGTTATAACATTTATATGCCTTTTTTTTGTTAGAATAATCAAGAAATATGACTTCATCACATCTAGGATCAAATTTGCCAATGATATCATCTCTCCTAATATAACATTTACTACCAAAGATTCTAAAATACTTAACTATAGGTATATTGCCAAATCATAATTCATAAGGTATCTTACAGGCTTATCCTTTGATATGTACTTTGTTGAATGTACAAACCATTGTTCTCACTTCTTCTCTCTAGTAGATATGAGGTAGACTAGCTTCCATCATCATTGTTCTAGCATCATCCAAGATAGTTATGTTCTTCCTTTCCACAACTCTATTATGCTGAGGTGTTCGAGGAGCAAAAAATTATCTTCTTATACCATGCTTCTCACAAAAGTTATTAAACTCACCGGATGTGAATTCTCCACCATGATCTAACCTCAAACATTTAATCTTAAATCCTGTCTCAGTTTCCACTTTAGCATTAAAGATTTTAAACTTTTCAAATGCTTCAAATTTTTCCTTTAGAAAAGTAACCCAGATCATTCTAGAACAATCATAAATGATTAGCATAAAATATTTATCACCTTGAAAACTTTTAACTCTAGTAGGGACACACAAATAAGTATGAATAAGATCAAGAACATCATTAGATTTGTCTTGTATACTCCTAAAAGAGGTTCTGATCTATTTCCCTATTTGACATTCTTTACATACTAGATTATAGGGCTTCACAATCTTAGGTATATCTCTAACTACCTCAGTTTAACTGATCTTCACAATGCAATCAAAATTCACATGACATAGCCTTTTATGCCATAGCCAACTTTCATCAATTTGTGTAATCAAACATGTCTTCTCACTAGAATTCAAATAAAATATATTACCTTTTGTCTATGTACTGGTTGCAATATCCAAACCAGATCTGTTAATGATTTTGCATTTTCCATCCTTGAACTATAATTGAAATACCTTATCCATGAATTGTCCTACACTCAAAATATTATGCCTTAAATCTTCAACATAATAAACATTGTCAGTATTGTTCTTACCATCCAATGATATAGTTCCTTTTCCTTTGATCATACATGCTTTGTCATTTCCAAATCTAAATAGACCACCATCAAATTCTTGCAAAGATAGAAACTTCCCTTTATCTCTAGTCATAAGATGTGAACAACCACTGTCAATTACCCATTCATCATTATCTTCAATTTTAGTAGCAAGTGCCTTCTCTTCAGGTACATTCTCTTCTAGTGTCGGAACATCTTCCTTGATAGCTAGGAACACCCATTCCTTCCCATTTCCAGAACCACTAGTAGCGTGATTTGTCTTTGTTTTTCCTATACTTATACTTATTCTGATATCCAAGGTTAGGCTTAAAAGATCTTTGAACTCTTTCTTCAAATCTTGAATTTCTTTCAGGACATCTAGATGCAAAATGACCAATCTTATTACATGCAAAACATTTAAAAGGTGTTTTTCCTTCATACTTACTTCCTACTAGTCCTATAGGTACTCTTCTAGCAAATAGTTCTTCAAGTTTCTCAAACTTATCATCTTCTCTCTTCATATCTTCCATTTCCTTTGCATACAAAGCTTTCTAATCTTGCTTACCGGTTGCTGATGTAGATGCATGAAAATCAGGTTCTGTTTTCACAGCTCCAGAATGTCCAAATTCTTCAAGCTCAAAAGTAGATAATTTCCTAACCAAGGTATCTATGTTGACATATGTATTAGCCATTGTTCTCAACTCATTAATAGTAGTAGCCTTCATCTTGTAAGTCAGTGGTAGGGCTCTCAAAACTTTAAAAACAATTTCATCTTCACTCAGAGTTCCACCACAACATTGAATTCCCATAACAATCTCATATACCCTTTCCATGAATGTAGTAATCATTTCATCTTCTTCCATCTTCAGGTTTTCATATCTCACCCGGTAACCATCAAGTTTAGCAATCTTCACTATAGTGTCACCTTCATTAAGATTCTCCAACTTATCCCATATAGCCTTTCCAGATGATTTGTCAGTCAATCCCAGTATTTGTTGATCAGAAAATGCACACAAGAGGTCTTCTCTTATTCTACAATAATTCTCAAGCTCCTTATCCAGGTTGTTCAGAGGAGGATTTCCAGATGTCAGATTATGATGTGTGACACCATTCTATGTGATCTCCAAAATCTCCTTTCCAAGACATCTCAGATGAATCTCCATCTGAATATTCCATACTGTGTAATTTGTTCCAGCAAGCCTAGGAATATCTCTCTGAAAGATGGCTCCAGATGAAATGGATGAACTTGAACTATTAGTCGCCATAGGATCTTCCTGAAGCAGTTAAGCTTTCTACAGAGAAGACCAAAGCTTTGATACCAATTGTTAGATAGTTCAAATAACCAGAAGACAATTGAGAGGGGGGGGTGAATCAGTTATCACATATTACTAGGACCTTAAGAAATTAAAACTATAATCCAAAATAGTAGTTAAAATAATTAAGCATAAATAGTAATCACAGAATAAATACCATCCACATGACACCAAGATTTATACGTGGAAAACCTGATAAAGAGAAAAACCATGGTGGGAAGTCTACCCACAGTCAGATAATACTTCTACAGTAAGTATGTGAATTACAGTTGAGGGGCCAACACTTACAATAAAGCTAACAACCTAGAGTGCATTGCTCATCACAAAAGGAGTCTCACTGACTACATAGAAATCCAAACTACAATCTAGAGAAGTGTTGAATTGTAAAGATAGCATATTTTATGCCTAAATACAACTTTGGTTTAGCTCAATACTAGAGGGCTAAATCCTCTTACATAAAACAAATTCAACCTCCAATGATCGACCAAATCCTCTACCTGAATGATATTACATTATTCTCACATTACATATCTATATCCCATACCATGATGATCTACAATGAGATCTTACATCATATATATATACAAGCCATCGACCATAAACAATCAAGTCAACCACTAGACAATAAACCACTTACATAATTATAAAATATGTTGGCCTTAGACCAAACAAATAATATCCAACACATAAGACATCCTGAAAACACATCGAGAGGTCCAATCCACACATTACATTAAACCAGTCCATAACCTAGACCAACTGGGACCCAATATAGGTCCATACACTAAAGCAATGATCTTCATCTACCAATTCTTGAACATGATCACCAACAACATCCTGAAACTCCATCAAAAATTGCACCAACGCCACTTATGCAATTCATCAAAGATCTTCAGCAAAATCTCTGTCGTTGAAACCCTTGTCGAAACCACAAGCCAAGCTTCCAAGCAAACAGGATAGCATCTGATCACCAGACCAAAACCAACTAACCGAATATGAACATGAGTATCATGAATAAACCAATTCCATGACCAAACCATACCAGAACCTACCAGATCATGCCGGATCCAAACCAACCAAAAACTACTCAACCTACCGAGACTAGAAGGGTGTCGGTAAAGCATCCAAACAGCTAGTGTTGACATCAATGACAAAACATCAATGCAACACATAATCAATTCCACAAAATGGCCAACATATTGGGTCCCGGTTGATCTAGGTTATGGAATGACTTAATGTAATGTGTGGATTGGACCTCTCGATGTGTTTTCGAGATTTATTATGTGTTGGATATTATTTGTTTGGTCTAAGGCCGACATGTTTTGTAATTGTATAATTGGTTTATTTTTTGGTGGTCGACTTGATTATTTATGGTCGAGGGTTTGTATATATAGATATAAGATCTCATTGTAGGTTAGAGATAGGAATGGGATATGGATATGTAATGTAAGAATAATGTAATAGCATTCAAGCAGGGTATTTGGTTGATCATTCGAGATCAAATCGGGTTTATGTAAGATGATTTAGTCATCCGCTATTGAGTTTAACCAAACTGTACTTAGACATAGGAGATGTTATCTTTACATTTCAACACCTCTCCGGATTGTAGTCTGGTTTTCTATGTAGTCAGTGAGACTCCTTTTGTGATGAGTAGTGTGCTCTAGGCTATTGGCCATCTTGCAAGTGGAGGTCCCTCAGTTGTAATTCACATACTTACTGTAGAAGTATTATCTAACTGTGGGTAGGCTTCCCACCGTGGTTTTTCCCTTTGTCAGGTTTTCAATGTATAAATCTTGGTGTCATGTGGATGACACTTATTCTATGATTAATGTTTATTCTTAATTGGTTTAACTGCTATTCCAGTATTTGGTTTAAGCATTCTGGTATTAATGTTTTGGGTTCTGGTATTAAATTTTTAATTGCCTAAGGTTCTGGTAATCTATGACAATTGATTCACACCCCCCCCCTCTTAGTTGTCTTCTATTTATTTGAACTATCTAACAATAGTGGCAAAACCTATTCATGTAATGCATGGAGAATATAGAAGGTTGTACAAATATGAGAGCTAGCAACCCTATTGTGTATCTTATCTTTTCCATACTAAGGTACTAATATTACACTAGAACCATGTAGTAGTGAACCAGGAGGGTTATCTTTTCCTTTATAGAGACCAAGTTCTATACATTGCACTTACTTAAGAAACAAAGGATGGAAAACCTCAAGAAGAGGCAGACAATCCAACCAAGATGAACAAGTTATAACACCCAGTAGGGAACTATTGTCTATACTTGAATCATGTGTGTGTTGTAACTATATATGAAGTTGTAAGATAAGTGGTCATCCATGAGTTAAGTTTTCCCAACAAAAGAATATGTCATAAATAGTTCAAGTTGTAGTTGAGTTCATGAAGAGAGCAAACTATGAATATTAAGGTAGAAGTACCTTTAGAACTATTGGTGTTTACCTAATCCTTTAAGTGTTCTTTAAAAGAATATGAAAATAATGACAAAAGCCATGTTATGATATTGTATAGTGGCATCAAATACATTGTTATAATGATAAGTTGTAGCTAGATAGGAAGCTAGAGTGGCTAGCCAAACTAGACTTGAAAGCATAGAATCATTTAGAATATAACATAAACATTTGAGATGGTTAGAAGAACCAATCATGGAATTATTAAAAGTTATAAATCAGAATACTGTTATGTATTCCTAGAAATGATAAGTGCAATTTTTTTGTGTTTTCTGCAATTAGCAAATTTCTAGACCAAAGAGAGAGAGTCTTCAAGAGAAATTAACAATTGTAAGATAGCACAATAATAGTAAACTGAGCTCCCATACCTGAGAATAGGAGAGAGTAGTATAGCTAGCTCATGAGTTCAAGTAAGGAACCAAAAGGTATCAAAAACAAAGAAAATAAAAATAAATTAAAAGTGTTACATAAAGCAGGATTAATAGCTAGCAGTGCTTTTTACTACAAGACAATTTCTTCTAAGTGAAAAAATATGGGTAAGCCTAGTAAGTCTCAAGTAGAGTCAGTATGAAAGTAGCATAAGAGATAGTATTGATGGTTTGGAGTAATACCTCTTGTTTTTGGTTCAACTGAGTAGGATGTTGATCAGTGACTACATGCATCAACATGTTGCAAACATGTAAAAACCTTTAGCCAAGATGAAGTTACAAACTATAAGTGTCAATTAGTTCCTTGATCTAGATATGCAACCCAATCAAACGTCATGCTAGTTAGGCATAGCCTATGGAGTTTGATTGAATAGGGATTGTGTAGGGTCAAACACCAGTTCCAGATGGCATTGGAATCCAATACCTATTTCTTCCCTATGAAGGATTGGGCCTCTCTAGTTTGGAAATTGACATGGGGGGCAAGTAATTATGTGGTTGGGCAAAAAAGTGCCTTGATTATAATTTTCCTCTCTCAACATTGTAAAGACCATTTCAAGTTCAAAATGAGAATTAGGTAAATTGTAATCTTTAAAACTCTCTTCTTCCTTAAATTTTATTGTTAAATTTTCATATGTAGCAAATTATATCTTCATATATTAGATTTACTGTTTCGGTAAAAAAAAGTTAAGGTTTTAGTTTCAATGATGCATTCTTAAAAGATGTTAGTTGTTGCAAGTTTCCAATTGTTGAAATCATGTTTATTAAATTTGCATAGTATTTTTATATTACATGTGGTATCAAAGAAATTGGGTTCAACATGTTGCCCTCATATTTGGCATACTTATTATTTGAATTTCAAATTGTTCCCAAGGTTGGAAAGAGATCTAATGAGTGTTTATGCATAGGTAATGAGCGCGTTGTCCAAGATCATTGCTAGCCAAAACCTGAAAATGGAAGAGTTTTTGAGAATTACCATAAATTGAGGGAAATCACATGACAGTCAAGATCTAATCATCATTTTATGTCGTGTGGCCAACTTTCACCTGAGCCCAGTTCATACTTTGGCATATTTTAAACTTTCCATTTTTTGTGTCTGTTGCCCCCAAAATGATTAAATATCTCATCATAGGCTTCATCATGAGGTGTAAATAATCATGTGGACCTTTTTCACTTTCATTGATACATGTTTCAAATTTCAGGACCTAACTCTCTACCATTTGAAAGTTATGCCATTTTTCTCCGGCCAAAGCAATATATTTGAAATATTTAAATTATTTCTCAAATAATAATTTAATATTTTAAATTATTTTAACATTTCTGATCTTTTGTGCTTAAAAAGTTGTTCAAAAGCATCAGTTGCACTCTTCCTTGTTTCCTTGTTGTGATCAATGGTTTCTAAGGTCTAAAGGATAGTTCGTGAAGCTCAAGGTTAGAAATGGTCAATTTTTTAGCATTCTTAACCTCTTTTTTAAACCTTTGCCAAAAAAGGTTAGAAATGCTCACTTTTTGAGCATTTCTAGCCCATATTTCTAACCTATTCCCAAAAGGTTAAGAATGCTCAATTTTTGAGCATTTCTAACCCCATTTCTTAACCTTTTGGGCCCCACTTTGTCAAGAAAGTTAGAAATGCTCAATTTTTGAGCATTCTTAACCTCTTATTGATTTTATCAAAGAAAGGAAAGATATTAAAGAAAAACAATAAATAAAAGAATGATTCAGAGAGTAGGTTATGAGTGTTCATCAAAGCATTGAAGAAGAGAGGGAATCACATCAGATGTTGTAGTCGTGACTACTTTGATAGCCAATATGTAACATGTTTGAATGTTGCAGAATGAGGAAGAATAGACAATATTCATGAATGCTTGACAAGAATATCATGTATGTTGTAGGTTATGTATGCATAGAAAATGCATGTGAACCATTTGATAGAATTCCTCAAAGAAACGTGGTCTTATGGAATGCGATGAATACAGGATATGCATGGAATGGAGTTTGTGAGGAAGCTCTCAAAGTGTTTGGATTAATGCTGCTCACAGGTGTTTAATTGTTTGGAAGACTGCCTCAAGGAGATATGGAACATGTCAAATGCAAATCATGGGAGCCTTGGTGTGGCATGTGAACTGTTTGATATAATATCGTGGTAGATAAGAATGCACCGGGGAAGCATAGGAAATGCATTTGACAATGCATGTTAACTGTTTGGCATAAGTTCCTCAAAGAATATCAAGATTATCAACAGTGCACATACACTATTTGGTGTCATCCCTCATAGTTATGTGGTCTCAAGGCATGATAATGTGACAAGGTGTGTGAACTAAACGTTGTTTCCAGCAGAGCTGGTCTTTGATATCATTTTTTTTAAATGCTGCTGCAAATCATGGGAAATGTGGAATGCACAGACAACACACATGAATTGTTGGTAGAATTCTCCAAAATAATGTCATGGTTGTGGCAAATGTATGCAATGGTGGAAGCATAGACAACATGCGCGAAGTGTTTTACACAGTTCTTCAAAGAGATGTCATCTCCAGTGTTGTGAATGCCCAAATTCAAGGAAATATGTAGAATCATAATTCAGACAAGTTGACATTAACTCTGGGCAAGGCTTTCATGCCCAACAAGATGATGATAATAACCATAGTGAATGCAGCATGGATGGAGTCTGGGAGCATTTTTATTTATTTATTTATTTTTTACTTGTTTTTGAAGAGCTTTGAAATTGGGGAAGAGCATGACCATTGCTAAATAATCTGCTGGTGGTTTCCCATGATGGAAAGGCATTCAACACCTGTACATAAATTCATCCTCACTACACTATCGACTAAAGACTGTAGGAGTTAATTTTTCATGTGAGAGCGTCTTCATGTTGGAGGATTACTTGAAGATGACATATTTTAAAATCTTCTTCCTCGCCAATGTCAACTTAAACATAAGAAGTGAATGAATGCCTTGAAGTATATGTAATGTGGAAAGGATTGGATAAGGAAAGCGAACCATTTGACTGGATGTTTCAAAGAGATGTCATCTCATGTAATGCAACGATTGCAGGATATGTACAATACTCTAGAAAACAGTGCAAATACTCATTTTTGTTGGAGTGGGTATAAACTTCAAGGCATAGTATATATCATATTCCCTTCCTTTCACATTGGAGATTTTAGTGTCAGTGATAGGCCATACGAGAAATGCGATATCAAAAATGAGAATGAGCTCTTCTTTGACCGTCTCAAGGATGATGATGATGATGATCAACTGACTCTTGTTCACAAAGGAGCTCTCTACAATTTCCTTCATGTTATGCAGTGATTAGATTCGGAAGTTTCCAGATCGATAATTTATTGAAACAAAACAAGGAATAACCCATTATATTTGTGGGTCAATCTATGGGAGGTATTATAGCGATCTTGGCTATGATTTGCTTTCTAGATAAGAGACCCTCAAGAAGATTGCAGAAAATTTCTTGACAATTTCAGGTGACTGTGAAGGATATCTAGCTAATGCAGTCGGAATGTATGTCTTTGGAGGATGGATGACTACTTTATGTCAATGATCACTGCACTAACATATGAGCATGTTGTGATTTTAAATGATGAGATGATGACAACTTCAAATGAAGAAAATGAAGATGGAGGCCACCTCGACAAAATTGACAAATCAATTGTTTCTTCAATGTAATGCGTTTGAAATTATTTTTGTAAAAAGTGACTTATGTCGCTTATTGCAACCAAAGGTTAGAAAGTTCACTTCTTCTACACATAAAAGGGTAAGTTACTAACTCATTAAAACTTACACATAAAAGAGTTAGTTATTAACCTAGGCTTCAAGTTGGTTATAAGGTAGTTATCCTACAAGCCTATAAGTAGAAGGCTTTTGCATTGTAACGGGAGGAAATTTTTACAGAGGGAAAAACTCTGCTGGAATTCAAGGAGAAACTTGTAATGACATTTTGATTTGCACCATGTATAGAAAGGATTTTGGACTTGTATATTTCCAAAAGGATAATGAAGAATATGTCTTAGTTCGTATGTTCTAAATGTATTCATGTGTTATCATTGCCAATTTCTTGTACGTCAAATTGGTAGTCTTTCTTTTTATGCATATGTGATTTGTACAATTTATGTGATGATGCACAAGCAACCTTTGGTATCTCAGTTTGAATGTGTTGAAATGTCTTATCTCTTTGTATGTTGAGATTTGTCATTATTCTTTATCGTCATCTCATGGCTAAGCATGTTACCTTATAAACTCCCCTTGTAACTTGTTGCTAATGTTGGGAAAACTCAGTTGATGGTCATATGTCTATTGTTGGGGTTTCTATCTTTATTCCTCTTTAGTTTTATGTTTTCTCCCTTATGTACTTTCAGGTTAAAAGTACACGAAAATCCTAAACACCCCTATCATACGAGGGAGCTGCCCCTCTCAAACGTAGAGGAAGATCGTGTTTCACAGAATGATCTCTCCAACTGTTGGAACATTTGTCACTGCTCATTGGGCAAACAGGGTCAGTTTCAGGTAAACGACCATAGTGACAAATCTATTTACCAACACAACACTAGACCTCAGGCTCACCACCTAACACTTTTAGATAAAAAATTTAATAAAAATTCCTAAAAATTTGGAATTGTATTTTCTCGTTCAACAAAGAAAAATGTAATGAATAACCTAGCTAATGGTAACCTTGAGATAGTTGAGTTTGTTAAGAGTCAGTAGACAACAATAGGCTAACCATTAATGTAAGGATATCAAAAAGGCATTGAAGACCATTAATGTCAAAAGACATAAGAAAACCTATAATTAAATGGATTAAGGGCTAGTGGATCAGCTATACCCCAAATATTATATGTCTTATGAGTTAGTGAACTCTAGTATGTACAATTAGAGAAAGGGTGGTGAGTATTTACAACACATTTAATGTGCTTGCAATGTTTAGACCCTATCCATAATGGTGTTGCATAATGTAGGCAACCATAAGATCACTAGAACTAGATGCACCTTTAGTCATAAGGGTCATACTAGTTGGGGGTACCCATAGTGTATGACCAACTAGTTCATGTAGGTCCTAAACACTAGGCTGAGATGGAAAATATGGCAACTAAGTCTCATCCCTAGTTTTCACTCTTGTGTAGGGTCAGACCACTTCCAATTAGGAAGGGGGAACAAGAGACTCCCAAGTCTGAGGTGGGGAGGAAAATCCTTGATGATACTCATCCTCTTCCAAGCTATGTCAAGGCTTGATACATAAGATCTCCAATTGGGAAGCATATTGATTTTAATGTCTGAACTTTTACCTTTTCTTAGAAAATGGAAGTTTCCATTTGAATATATTTTCATAGTGATTAGCGAAAATGCCATATGATCAATGCTTTGGTTGTGAAGGAACTAACTTTACTTTAGATGAATTGGTTAGATTCCTATTAAATGTTGAAGAGTAGATAGTTAGTTAGTTTACAACTTTAGTCAAATTAGTTATGTTTTATTCAAAATATTCAAGTTTTATATTAACTTAGATAGTGATCTATTTTCTCCTAAGAATAGAATTTGTGAAACAAAGAACTTTGGGGATCCTGGAAAAGGAATCAAACCTTTAAATGAAAAAGGGGTTATGAACTGACTATCAATTGACTATGGGCAATTATAATCATGTATAATTACTATTATTCATTTCCACTTGATAATGAGACTTTAGTATAATTCATCCAACAACTTCAAAAAGAGAGGCGTAGATGGTCCCATCAACTAGAAAATAGTAGGAAGCATACCTTAAATGAGTCAACTAAAAACTCAACTAAGAAAGTGACTAAGGAAGAAAAGAGACAAAATGTCAGAAATACCCTCAACTTCTCACTTTGGGATACTATCTCATTCCTTCTAATTGATGGTCAGAAAGAACCTATCATCAAATATGATAGTAATTCTTAGATAAGAGAATAATTGTGTGATTACTAGCAATAGGAATGTCAACTTGGGCTTGAGCGATATTAGTTAGATTTGTTGAATATGTAAGGTATGAAAATTAAATCAAATTGTATAGCTCAAAATCAAGAAGATTAGATCAGGTAAATGAAAACTTAGTATCAAAAGATACCTCTAAGACTTGATTAGCAGGAAAGGAAAGGTATCTTGTGGTTAGGAAATTATCAATCAATATCAAGCTATAGGAAAAGCTATCTTGAACTGACCTATGAGGCAACTTGATGCAGGAGCACCAGTGTAGTTCTTATCGGTTGAGGCAGTTAGAAGTGGAATTGCTTAGCGATAGTGGCATATCTTCTTGTTTGAGAGTTTAGCATTGTGGTTTTGGGTTTATTCCCTTGAGTTATTTGTCTTTGTCATGTTCAAGTTTCATGGCATTTGTATTTAATTATGGTGAGATGTCGATTTTGGTATTGGATCAGTTGATATGTTCTTACCGGTTAGTCTTGTAGTGTGTTGAGCGAAGTTGGATCAGGTTGATGTTGATCTTCGTAACTTGTAGATTGTTGATTTATGTTTCTTGTGCCTTGTCTGATTTTACTGGAGAACAGTGTGATGTTTTGTGCATTGGAAGTTGTTCTTAATGATTTTAGCCAACTTGTTATTGTTTACACGTTTCATGAATCGGTTGTTCTTTGAGCTAACTTGATCAAGTTATTATTATTTGTAGATGGTATAAATAGAAGTTTGTGAATCATTTGAGAAGATAGGAAGATAGAAGATAGAAGATTGAAGTTTGAGATCAAGCAAGATGTAGATCCAGAGAGATTCTGGTCCAAGGAGACTAAAGTCAGGATGGCTAAAGTCTGGATCAATGTAGAACAGTGGAAACTATTACCAGATAATGATTTGTTGAGAGGATGATCTGCAGATCATAGATCTAAGTTGTAAGAGTTGTTTTGTAATCCTGGGTTGCGCTCCATCATTTGGCATATTTAATTCTTCAAGTTGTTATAAGATTTATTCATATTGTTTATCGATTATGTATTCTAAGATGTTATCGATTGTTCTTTCTTCTTTATCTGGTGTTTTGTTACCAGTTATCGGTATATCTTGCACAGTGTTTGTGTTAGGATGCAAGGATGGGATGTCCTTCATTGGATCATCCTACCTTGATTACATCAAATGGTATCAGAGCTGGTTTATGAACCTATTGTTCGAGAGAGTGTCAATTATGCATTGGTTGGTTGGAGAGGAAGTTGAGGCAACTTGTAGACTTGTTCAGATCATCAAACATGAGGCAAAGCAAGGTTTGCAGGTAGATCATCAATCCTAGAGCTTGAGCTTGATGCAGTTAGTGGGTGGAGACTTGAACATATCATCGATTGAGGGAGGTTGCAGGTTGGACTAGTAGATTGTTGAGGAGAGGCAACTGGAAGCTATAGTCTAATCATTGAACCCCCTCAAGTAGTTGCAAGTACCTATTGACAGATCGCCAAGCCAAATCAAGTGATTGGGCTCACTTTTCAGTTAACCCTAAGAGTCTGATGTAGGAGCACCAATGTAGTTCTTATCGGTTAAGACAATTAGTAGTAGAATTTATTGGAGATCATGGCATCTCTTCTTATTTAAGAGTTTAGTGTTGTGGTTTTGGGTTTATTTCCTTGAGTTTGTTGTCTTTGTCATGTTAAATTTTCATGGCATTTGGATTTAATTCTAGTGAGATATCAATTCCGGTATTGGCCCACTTGATATGTTCTTACTGGTTAGTCTTGCAGTGTGTTGAGCAAAGTTGGATTGGGTTGCGGTTGATCTCCGTGACTTGTGGATCATTGATTTATGTTTCTTGTTCCTTGTTCAATGTTCCCGAAGAACTGTGTGATTTTTTGTGCATTGCAAGTTGTTCCTAATGATTCTAATTGAGTTGTTATTGTTTACACGTTTCATGAATTGGTTGGTCTTTGGGCTGACTTGATCAAGTTATAATTATTTACAAATGGTATAAATAGAAGTTTGTGAATCATTTGAGAAGACAAGAAGACAGAAGATAGAAGACCAAAGTTTGAGATTGAGCAAGATGTAGATTCAGAGAGATTCTGGTTTGGGGAGACTGAAGTCGGGATGATGATTTGTTGAGAGGATGATTCGTGGATCATAGATCTAAGTTGTAAGAGTTTTTTTATAATCCTGGGTTGCGATCCAGCATGTGGCATATGTAATTCTTCAAGTTGTTATAAGATTTGTTCATATTGTTTACTGGTTATGTATTCTGAGATGTTATCAGTTGTTCTTTTTTCTTTATCTAGTGTTTTGTTACTGGTTACCGATATATCTTGCATGGTGTTTGTGTTAGGGTGCAAGGATGGGTTGTCCTTCATTGGATCTCCCTACCTTGATTACATCACAACTACTTGGAAGGAACAAAAGGCTATGAGACTGTAAGCTGTTTATAGGAAATTGTTGTCAAAAGCTCAAGATAGTGTGGTGCTATTAAATTTTAGGTAGAAATTCAAGGATTGAGTATAGAGAATGTTCCATATGGGCCACCCTTAAATTCCTACGATGTAATCCTAGGAATGAGTTGGTTATGGAAAAAAATTCAAACTCCTAGAAATGTACATGAAGTAAAAAGCTTTATGGGTTTAGTAGGTGAGAGAATCCCTACAACTTAATCCTCAAGATTGGATAAGATATGAGAGTTTCGAATTGAACCAATGGAATATCAAGGTATCAAAACATAATGTTTCTACTTGAATCCCTCTAACTAAGTAACTTAGTATGGAAGGAGGTGCACACCACACTATATTCTAGATATCCAGGAGTTACTAAACTCCTAGCCGATGTTAAACCTCTATGTTTTTGGTAAGTATGAAACAAAACATTGCAAGATTTGTGGCCAATTGTTTAGAATACCAAAGGGTTAAAGAAAAGTATGGACATCCCATAAGTTTGTTATAGCTAATACAATCCCAGAATGGAAATGATAGATAATTAGTATGTACTTCATCCAAGGATTGTCTATATCTTAGAATAAATGTAATATCATATTGGTAGTGGTTGAAAGGCTTACCAAGGTAGCTCCCTTCATACTAGAAACCTAATAGACAAGGCAGCCACTATTACCTGCAAATTTGTACAAGAAATATTTAGATTACCTGGAGTACCCAAAAAGATAATATCAAATAGGGATGGTGGAATGACATCCAAGTTTTGGAAAAAAAAAATTGCAACCTAGGATACTCAGGTGAATATTAGCTCCACATATCACCCAGAGATAGATGGCCATATAGAAAGGGTCAATTAGGTGCTAGAGGATCTTCTAAGAATGTACTACATGGATCGATAGTACAAGTGTGAATATTATCTTCCCTTGGTCAAGTTTACTTATAATAATTCCTATTAGTCATCTATTAATATGGCACCATTCAAAGCACTATAGGAAAGGAGGTGTAGAAGTCTTATCAACTAGGATAAGCTAGAAGATAGGATAAACCTTGGTCCCAAAATGCTCTTAGAAATGGAAGAGAAAGTAAAGATGATAAAAAAAAAAGTTATCATCTAAGCTAACGATCGGCAAAAAATCTATACAAATGCAAAGTGAACTCCCAAATAATTTGAAGTAGGAGAGAAAGTGCATCTATAGGTCTAACCCCACAAAAGTTCCATAAAATTTGGGAAATAATCAACCTAATTGCTTATATAATTTCTCTACCAAGATCTCTCACCCAGTTGCATGATGTATTTCATGTTTCTAACCTGAAGAAGTATATATCTGATTTTGCACACATGATTGATTGGAACTCCTTGTGGGTATAGGACCCGAGGATGATCATAATTGAGCCAGTTAGGGTGCTCAAGATACATAAACATCACTTACATGATAGAGAGGTCACTCAATGCAAGGTCTAGTGGGATGAATACTCTAAGGAGAATGTCACCTTCAAAGACTATAATGCAATCCATCAAAGATTCTCTCCTCTTTAATGTTTATAGCAGTTGAATTTTTTTTCTTATTATACTTGGATAAAGAATTTTAAAGAATTTTGAATTCCATGTTTTCTCTTATGATACTTTAAATAATCGAGAATGATTATTCACAAGGGGAAGGATATGTTACATCCCTTTTGTGTCCTAAATATTTTGATGTTATTTTATGCATTGATACTTGTTGCTCAATATTGTGGAATGGTGATTCACAAAGCATATGTTAATGATTTAGTTTTAATCATTATGGAATATGAGATGTTTTCTTCTATTATCAAGAAATGCAATGACAAAGACATGTCAAGATTTTAGATTAACTACATGAATTTGACCTAGTGTGTGTAGGAAATCGTCATCCTCTGAGAAGGGAGGGAAATTATCATCAAGTCAGGAGGTAACAAAGGAAGGACTCAATGACATTTGTAACCCCATCTATAAGTTGAGACTTGTTAGTTTATGTTCAACTCATTCCGTTAGTCAGTGTGAGCCAATCAACCCTATTTGATCATTGTAGAAGATTAGGGTTCTTACTATCTTAGTCTTGGACTTGGTATTTTTTTCTTAACGACCAAACTATTTTGAGGCCTTATCTTAACCTTGTATGTACATTATGATGGACAAAACTTTCATGAAGTCAATTGTTATTTTTTATATATATAAAATAAATTTATGAATAAATATATCTATATATATTAAATTATATTTATAAATACATACATGCATACATACATACATACATACATACATACATACATACATACATACATACATATATATGTATATATACTTATATATGTATACATACATACATACATATATATATATATATATATATACATATACATATACATATACATATACATATACATATGTATGTATATATGTATATATATGTATATATATACATATACATATACATATACATATATATATATGTATATGTATATATATACATATATATACATACATACATATATATGTATATGTATATGTATATGTATATACATATATCTATATGTATATGTATATGTATACATATACATATACATATACATATACATATATATATATATGTATATGTATATGTATATATGTATATACACATACATATACATATACATATACATATACATATACATATACATATATATATACATATATATATATATATATATATATATATATATATATATATATATATATATATATATAATTATTAATGCACAGGAAAGGTTTATTTAAATATCTTTAATTATTTAAATGTATAACTTTGTGGCTTTCTAACCTACCATGATGAAGGGGGACTCGGCCACTCTGAGTCCATATAACTATCAAGAATCAAAATGTAAGATAATTATTTTAAAATTTATGGCTCTTGGCCCATGAATAGAAAGAATATGTGTGGCCTATTTTTATTAATTTTATGATTGCCTTCAAATGGTGGAGAGACTGGAAGAAATCATGGGTAATGGAATTCAATGTTCATTAAGAAAATTCACCCTAATTTAAATGAAATGATTTTCAAATGTCTTGGAATGTATTTAACCATTTCAATTAACAAAGGAAGCAGAATTTTTGGAGTCCATATGTTATATATGAGAAGGAAATATTATTTTTTCTACATTGGTATGAACTTTTGGGAGAAAGTATCATCTTTTCCAAATATCTTTTCTCTGTCCATTTGACGGTAAGACTACTACAACAACTAACTTCACTATGTGCATGCTCTCCTACAACTATAGCTGAACTAGACTTAGGCATTTGGAATAGTTTTGCAACTCATACTTCAATTCTCGTAGGTCATGCTTTTGATTGATTCAATTAGATGTAAATTGTTTTGAACATGCAAGCTTTTTAAATAAATGAAGGAAGAAAGAATGAATTCTTCTCAATTTAAAGGAAATGCATCTTTATACATTCTTAGTAGGAGAAATAAGTCTGGACAAGAATTAAGAAATTTTTATAAATTATTGAGCATGATGAGAAACTCTTTTTCTTTGAAAGATGCATTGCATATGTTAAATTTGAGGAAGACCTTAACATTATCAGTTTTTGTCTCATTCAATCAAGAATTGTGTTGAAATTATGACTTCTACATGTTTTAGTAAAAGGTAAGCCCAAGAGGTGACAAATTTCATTGCATGTATGGAATTGGGGCTTAGAATTGAACTTACTAATTAGAAACTAGATCAAATTATTGGTCACTCTTTTTGAATTATTAAGAATAAACTACTGCAAGCCGTGAACTATCAACCCTTACAACTTAGACTAAAATAATTCTAAGAGGGAAATGTTATGTAGAAGCTTCCTTAGCTCTGTATAACTGTGCCAAAATCAAGAGAATAATCCCTATAAGAGGGGAATGCTAAAATAAACCTTAGTGTGAAGAAGGTTAGATAGACAAAGGGTAGGTCTATAGTGCTCCTTAAATACAAATTGTGAGAATTTCTTGAAAATAGCCAAGATCTAGGGCACAATGAATAGCACAATAGAGAGACAAAATAGATGATGGGAATAAACTATATTCTATCAAGATGAAAATACTAATCAACTCGATCATCAAGTTGCATACAATGTAGATGAGCATGCTTATAAAGGCAAGGCTAAGAGAAAAGAGAGAACACAATGATGACATGTGGCTCAATTAGATGAAAGAGTAGGTTGGGGTAGGTAGGAGAAATGGTAAAATATTCCACATGAGGTGGATCACCCACCGAATGTGGAATTATCACTCCACAATAAGTGGATATGATAAATTAATAACATTATCACACCATAAAAGGTGGAAATTATCATACATACACACTCCCAATGTAGTACATCTCCCTAAGTGTCCCATATGAAAACTACTATGATATGCATGTACCTAAGTAAACTTAAGTAAAGTGTAATTATATCCAACATGAATAAATAATTACACCAACACCCCCCCTTAATTGCAACTTAGGGGAACACACTTAAGTCTAAAATGCAACTAAGTAATGAAAGATGGGTCCCGACTACAAGGCCATGTTAGGTACCCATGTACAAATGCAAATGCAATCTCCCATAAAGCAGGGAAAGAGAGAAAAAGCCAATGGGAAAAAAACCTCCCCCAAAAGAGAGATGAAAACTATACAAAGAACTCTCATAGAAGTATGTGAAGGACAAAACCCCATGTGAGGAAAATCTGCCCTCCATATGAGAGAAGAAGAGAGACTAGGTAGCCCCCCCTCAATGTAGAAGCTCAAAGCTGAATGAAGAAAATGTGCCATGAATGTCGAACAACATTCCTCCCCTTGGGAAGAAACAAAAACAAAGGTGTATCCATGGAGTCTCCTGAATCATGAAGGGAAGATGTAGGAAAAAAATCATGATGAATAAAATCTCTGAAAAAATGATCAAGTGTCACCATGTTGATGTTGAAAGTTACCCCCTCCAAAGGTGGTGAACTACTCCTCACTGCTGAAAAAGGCACTCCAAGATCTAGTGGAGATAAATGTAGAACAATATCCAAAGGATCACAGGTCTCCTCTAAAGATAAAGAGACCTCCTCCAACTGCTATACAAAATTTTCCACAATCATGTCAACCTCAAAAGAATGATCATGTAGAGAAAACACAAGAGGGTTAGAGTGTTCCCTCACAAAAATTGAAGAAGGATCATCTTCATCAAAGAGAAGATGAATGTCATCAATGATGTCTCCCAAATCTGCAATGTAGGACTCCACAAACAAACTTGCAATGTTTGTCAAGTAGTCATCTTGATGCAATCAAGATAGGGAGATCTAATGAAGGACATTCCATCCTTGTAGCCTAACATAAACACCATGCCAAATATATTAGTAACCGGTAGCACAACACCAGATAAAGCAAAAAGAATAACTGGTAACACCACATAATACATAACCGGTAAACAATATGAACAATTCTTATAATAGTTTGAAGAACTACATATGCCACATGCTGGATCGCAGTCTAGGATACAAACAATGCTTACAACATAATTATAAGATCTGCAGATCATCTACACATCAATTTAGCTTTTGGTAACAATCTATTGGTTCAACCCTAATCCGAACCTCAACCCTTCTGGCTTTAGTCCTACCGGACCAGAATTTCGTAGGTTCTACATCTTCGCTCAATCTCAAACTTCTGTCTTCTATCTTCTATCTTTTGTCCTCTCAAATGATTCATAAAATTTCTATTTATACCATCTGCAAATAATAACAATTTGATCAAGTCGGCCTAAGACTAACCGGTTCATAATGAAATGTGCTAACAGTAACATGTCAGCTCAACTCATTAAGAACAACTTCCAATGAACAAAACATCACGTGGTTGTTCAGGAACATCAAACAAGGCACAATAAACATAAATCAATGATCTGCAAGTCACAAAAAATCAACCCCAACCCAAAATCATCTTCACTCAACACACTACAAGACTAATCGGTAAGAACACATCAACCAGGCCAATACCGAAATCGATATCTCACACGAATCAAATCTAAATGCCATGTGTAGACACTTAAAATTGTTCAGTCTAATTAAATAAATATTTTATTTATTTAATTATTTTAGCCTAATTCTTCTATTAATTAAATAAATCTTTATTTATTTAATTAATTCATTTATCCTCTTCTAGCCTTATTTCTCATTTAAATAAATACATTTATTTATTTAAATTATCTTTTTCATAAATTAAATAAATACTTTTATTTATTTAATTGATCCCACTTCCTCTATTAATTAAATAAATCTTTATTTATTTAATTAATTCATTAGCCTTTTCTACCTATGACACATGCCATTCATCTCTTTATTCCTACACCACCTACCCTCTTATTATTTTATTATTTTCTCTACCTATCCTCTAATCATAGCCAACCATTTATCTTTTACACCTCTCAATCTTATCCCTTCATTTCTTATAGTGTCTTCTATATAAGGAGATGCTTGCTTCATTATCAACCCCCAAAACATACACATTCTAATCAAGCATCCTAGCATTCAAACTTTCATATGCGATCAAGCCTACTTGCAACCACATTTCCATTCTTTGTTGAGCTCTTGTGCACACATAAAATCTGAGAGCAAATATATCAAGCAAGATCAATGGAGATAGGAAGAATGGAGATCCAAACCCTATTGGACATGTGATGGTATAATCTTTATGATTTCATTTGATTTGCATTGTCTTAGGTAATCTTCATATGTTATGGTGGATCTTTGTTGTTGTTAGGCTAGGGTTTTGTGGTTGAATTCATTTAGTCTTTCAACATTGTTGTTATCCATTTTCACCATAAACACCATGAATCTTGAATACGATAAAGATAAAAAAAAATCAAGGGAATAAATCCAAATCCACAACGCTAAACTCTCAAACATGAAGAAATGCCAAGATCTCCAAGCAATTCCACTGCTAACTACACTAACCAGTAAGAACTACATTGTTGCTCCTGCATCACATCCCAATGAATTGAAGTTGGAAGACAAGAAATATCCTACTGCATTGAATCACAAGAAGGAAAAATTGTCGCACTAGCTACATCATCAAGTGGAACAAGTGTTTTGATAACAATAGGGGGAGATAAAATGCAAGGCTCAAGAACGGGATCACATGTGAGAATCCCCAAGTTCAAGTACTCAAAGTTCTCCTCAAAATATGAATCATCATGTGAAGAATCAACCTCATCAATAGGACCAAAATGTGAAAAGGAGTAAAACTAAGATGCATGATCAGCCACCCCAGTCGCAATGATAGCTCTAGTCTCTAAGTCTCTAATGATAACTGAATCAAGTGTGAACTCCACAGTTTTCTTTGTTGTCCCATGTGTGATTTGATAGATGGAAAGAAGATTGTTTGTCAAGTGGGGTGCACACAACACATCATTGAACGAGTTATCCCCAATGGCAATAGATCCTTTCCCAATCACATCCATGTATGTATGATTGCCCATCAAAATCTATGGCATGGTGCAAGGCTCAAATGGAGAGAACATAGACTGCAAAGATGCCATATGATGAGAAGCCCTTGAATCTAGAAGCCATCTCCCTGAATCATGACTTGTAGGAGCACAAAGAGCTTGTCCCTTTCCTTTATCTATCCCAAAAGAGTCATCCTTTCCTTTATCATTTTCTTTGGAAGAAGAAGCTGGAGTAGACATTATAGAAGGAAAACTAATTTTGTTCTTCTCAAGAAGATGTTTCAATTCATCAATATCCTTCTTGTAACAATGTTGTTCATCATGTCCTAACTTCTTGCAATATGCACAAAAAAGATTGTCCTTATTTGATTTCCTCTTAGGTGAGGATGTAGAATCACCTTGTTGTGGAGAGGAGGATTGTGCTCCATCTTGTTGTGGTTTAGAATTAGGTTGCTTTTTGTTCTTTCCCTTTTCTTGATTGCTTTGATTCCCTTTATTAGCCACCAAAGCTTGTGACTTTGAAGATTTGAGAATCCCCATCTTGGTCAACTTAGATTGCACAAGTATCAACATCTCTGTGAATGCATCTAAAGAGGGAGAAGTGTATGAGGAAACTTGAGCTGACCTATGGGTGTGAAAGCTAGATACAAAGGTTGCATACTCTGATGGAAGCTTGTCTAATAAGTTGTAAACCAATTGAGCATCCTTGATGTCAATGCCATAATCTTTTAGCTTTTCTCTTAGCTCATTTTATTTTATGACATAATCTTGGATTGTATCAAAATACTTGGGATCCAATGTTGTGAGTTCACTATCGAGCTTGTAGACCTTAATCTCATCAACTTGACCATACAATTTGTCATAAATATCCCAAACCTCTTTAATTGTTGTACACTTCTCAATGTGAAAAATGAGGTCATCTGATACATACTTTCTCAATGTTCCAAGTGCCATAGAGTATTTAGTGAGCCATTCAACTTGAGCATTAGGATTAGCCTTAGGATCATGTGGTGCTATTATTGTTCCATTTACATAATAAATGAGTCATTTTTTCATTAGTTTACTCCATGCCTTAATCTTCCATGATGCATAGTTATGAGGAGTTAAAAGTGGAAATTTAGGAGAACCCATAGCACCAAAATGAAAAAACACAAGATAGAGAGAGGCACAATCAAACAAGACACCCCCCCCCCCCCCCCCCTAAATTACTCAATCAAGAACCCCCCCCCCACCCCCACCCACAAAAAAAAAAAGAAAAAAAAAAGATGATTTGGCACTTTATACTTAGTGTGTATACAATGGGTCACTTGCAACACAAGGCAAGGTGGACTTCTTATTTCAACTTTAAAGATACCTCAAATTGGCTATAAGAGACTCCAAAAAACATTGCAAGTGATCTAAACTAAGAGCCAAGCAAAATACAAGTACCAAATAGGCCAAATATGACCAAATACTAAAAGTACAATTTCTACTCAAAATCAATGCAAACTAATGGCAGATTATGAAAGTAGACAGAAAATTATGCACTTTCAAGAAACGACACTTGAAAAGGAAGTTGTATGACCCTAAACGAAGCCTCTAAAGTTGAAAATTTGAGGATTAGATAGATACAGTCATAAAAAATTTAAAATTGTGAAAATCTGTCCATCAAAATCAAAAAATTACTCCACCACTGCAAAGAGCACAAAAAATCAGCCCAGATAAAAAAAAATGCACCAAAAAAGGAGCTAAAATGAGCAAGATACGACCTGTTGAAGTCATACTGTGAAATCAAAAAGCTCCATGAGAGGGGGTCCAAAAATTTTAAACATAATGATGCAGTGCTGACATCATTATTTCACTATGTTAAATTTGACAGTCATCTGGCTTTCGCACCCTCTGCACAAGATGTCCGTACAGTACAGATTGGTGATGTGGTAAGATCTAGTTGGCCTGCTGAGCTAACGTGTCTGTACAGTCTGTCGATGTGTTGCTGATGTGGATGTATGATCAACTAACATGGAGTGTTGAATAGGTTAGCTAGGGTGGCAGTTTGTACTGTTGATTGGATATGTGTGGCCAAATATGATGTTGGCATGTGGCAATGTGGCAGACAATTGTGCAGAGTCCATGTGGTGAGCCGTAATGCCAATTGAGCATGTGACTATTTGTGTGGCACACTAGTCAAAGAGAAGATGTAGCTAACTGAACTATCTCTTCACCATGTGTCACTGTGTTAACTAGTTGATGGAGTAGACAACTCTACAAGTCATACAGTGACAGTTCTGTAAGGGATATCTGCGTGGCGAGTAATGTATTGTCACGTGGTAGAGATCCTGAGAGTGGCAGGTTAGGCAAGGCAGGGCTAGCCAACAACAGTGAAGAAACTCCAGAGGAGAATAGTGAGTGGTGGTGGTTGAACCTTGGCTAGCGGTAGAAAGATCATCGATGGTGAAGGAGAAGTGTCGGCGGGCTACGTGGAGGTCAGACAGAGCAGGCAATCAACGGGAGTCGAGGGTAGTCAATGGACAAAGCATCATCAACCGGTGGGTTTTCCAGATTGGAGACTAGAGTGGTGGGGGTAACAGTAGTGCCGGGAGGAGTACGGTGCCCGCAGAAAAATTAAAGCCTACAAAAAATGAATGTGGTGGGTCTAGAGGTCGAGGGGGAAATCCCCCCGTAAAAAGAATATATATATTTTTTTTTCAATAAATTTTTTTCAAAAGCCTTTTTTTTAATTAAAAAAACTATGAATAATGAAATATTAAAATAAAAAACAAATTCGCAGAAATTTTTTTACAAAATTCATACTGCCTAGCCAAATAGGCTAAATTTTTCTTCTAAAATTGATTTTCTCGTAATATAGCTGAGTTTATACTCAAAATTCATGGAAACATCCACCCAGACTCAATGGTGAGGTTGAAATCATCATAGGACACACCAAAAAAAATAATCTACCCAGATCCAAAAAAGAAAAGCTCAAAAAGCTCTCCAAAAATAACTACTCAATGAAGCCCTATAGGCTCTGATACCATGTGAGAATTTATTGAAATAGCCAAGATCTAGGGAACAATGAATAGTACAATAGAGAGACAAGATAGATGAGATAGGAATAAATTATATTCTATCAAGATGAAAATACTGATCAACTGGATCATCAAGTTACATACAATGTAGATGAGCCTTCTTATAAAGGCAAGGCTAAGAGACAAGAGAGAACACAATGATGACATGCAACTCAATGAGATGCAAGGGTAGGTAGGGGTAGGTAGGAGAAATGGTAAAATATTTTGCATGAGGTGGATCACCCACCGAAGGTGGAATTATCACTCCACAATAAGTGGATATGATAAAGCAATAACAATATCACACCATAAAAGGTGGAAATTCTCCTACATACACATTCCCAATGTAGTACATCTCCCTAAGTGTCTCATATGCAAACTACTATGATATGCATGTGCCTAAGTAAACTTAAGTAAAGTGTAATTATATCCAACATGAATAAATAATTACACCAACACAAATTGACATATATAAAAACATTCAGCTCATTTGAATAGTGTAGTGACAACATGTATTCACATAATGCATGCAAAATATAAGAGCTTGCACGAATATGAAAGCTAGTAGCCTTGTTGCCTATCTTATATTTTCCATACTAAGGTATTAATATCCGACTTAAACCATGTAGTAGTGAACCATGAGGGCTACACTTTTTTCCTTTATAGAGATCAAGTTGTATAAATTACACTTATTTAAGAAACAAAGAATGGAAAACCTCAAGAAGAGGTAGACAATCCAACCAAGATAAACATGCTATAACACCCGATAGGAAACTATTGTCTATACTTGAATCATGAGTGTGTTGTAACTAGATACCATGTTGTAAGATAAGTGGTCATCCATTAGTTAAGTTTTCCCAACACAAGAATATAAGTCCTAAAGAGTTCAAGTTGTAGTCGAGTTCATAAAGAGAACGAACTATGAATGTTAAGGTATAAGTACCTTCAAAACTATTGGTGTGTACCAAATCCTTTAAGTATACTTAAGAATATGGAAATAATGACCAAAGCCATGTTATGACACTGTATAGTGGTATCAAATACAATTTAAAACTCAGAACTATCTTAGGATTGAAACACAAATTACAAGCAACATTGTTGTAATGATAAGCTACAGCTAGATAGAAAACCAAAGTGGCTAGCCAAACTAGACTTAAAAGCATAGAACAGTTAGAATCTAGCATAAATGTTAGGTCTTGGAGACAATTGAGAGGGGGGGGGGGTGAATCAGTTGTCCACTAAATTCAACCAAAAATAACTTAACCAAAACTTAATGGTTAATATTGGTAAACCAAACTTTATGCCGGTAGACAGTCTTGATAGTTAATTGCAATACCGGTAAAGATTAATGCATGAAACACAAAGAAAATAACATCCACAACACATAACACCAATGTTTGTACATGGAAACCCTGTAAGGGGAAAAACCACTATGGGAAGCCTTACCCACAATCAAATGATACTACTGTAGATAGTATGTGTTTACAATATGGATTCTGCACATGCAGAGAGGCCAGCTGCCCAGAGCTAACTGCTCAATCACAAAATTAGAGTCAAACTGACTACAATTGGATGGTTAAATCCAATGATAATGTACTGCACAAAATAGCATCTTCATATGCTGGATTCAGTACCACTGTGTTTCTTATTGTCTTCACAAAACCCTCCTTCAACCTTTAAATGATGCCTGCATGTATAGCTTTTCTTATTTTCGCATATACTCTATTACAATTCTCTTTTTCAATCACATAACAATCTTACAAATAAGATCTTACATATATACCATAACCTAAGACCAATTGAATAGGTCGGCTTACTAAAAGATATTACAATTAAATCAATTACAAACAAATCAATATTCAATGCATGATGTTGGCTCAATGTATTTACAATAATAATAAATCATCTCCATAATATGTCGTGCTGATCTAGAATAGATAAGTCTGTCGGTGCTTATCCTGGACTTATTTGCCAGTAACAACAAATATGCAAACCTAAATAAAAAAATAACCAAATCACCAAAACTAAGTGATCGAATAATGTCTTCGACATACCCAAGTGGTTTCCAAGTCATTCCAAGTGTCAGTGAAAAATATAATCTGCCAGTGAACCAAATACCAGTGTTTTGCATAAGTCTCTGTCTTGCCGGTGAACATAACCAAAATCTCCAAGTGTTAATAAGTGTTGAAAAGTAATGATAGGTGTTGACATCAATCACAAAACCATATCAACATATCCAAAATACCAACAATCTCCCCCTTTGGCATTGATGGCACCACAAGATGGAAAAACCATCAAAGTGCCAAAATAGAAATGCCAAAAACCAAAAACCAACAATCTCCCAAAGAGATCATTAACTAGAAATAAAAAATACATAATATCATCACTCTCCAAAGTAAGAATCTCTCCCCAAGAGATAAAGTCTCTCTCCCTAGGAATAATATGTGTTATCCATGTCTTTTTCCATATCAATCTCTCCCCCTTTGACATCAAATGCCAAAGAAATACAAAAACAAATACAAAATACCAATTCATTAATATATCAACTACTCCCCCTGAGAAGTAGCTCAACTCATCAATGTTGGAATAAAATATTTCTCTGTTAGTTCTCTCGGTTGATGACAAACACCAACTATCTAAGTCTCTATTGGTGGGGGTAGAACTTCAAGTTGCTTTCTGAGATACTCAAATATTTTCTTAGGCAAAGGCTTTGTAAAAATATCCGCAATCTGCTCTTTAGTATTCACATAAACCAATTTCACTTCTTTTGCTTCAACATTCTCTTTTAGAAAGTTCAGTTTGATAGAAACATGTTTAGTTTTAGAGTGAAGTACCGGGTTCTTTGATATATCAATTGCTGTTGTATTGTCACAGTAAATAGTTATAGGTTCGTTGCAATTTACCTTTATGTCCTTCAACATTTGCTTTATCCATAATAGTTGTGTACAGTTAGTTACTGCTACAACATATTTTAATTCTGCTATTGATAAACTTGTACAACTCTGTTTCTTGCTCAACAATGAAATTAGTCTGCTACCAAGAAAAAATGCTTCGCCGGTGGTACTTTTTCTATCATCCACATCTCCTACCCAATTAGCATCTATGTATGCACATAAATCAAAATTTTCATCTCTAGGATACCATAAACCAAGATTTGTAGTGCCTTGTAGGTACCAGAAAATCTTTTTCACTACTGATTCATAATTTTCTTTAGGAATACTCTGAAATCTTGAAACAATACATACTGCATTCATAATATTAGGTCTTGTTTGTGTCAAATACAGTAAACCTCTTATCATAGATTTGTATCTAGTCAGATTAATAGGTGTAGATTCATCCTTCAAAGATAATTTATCATTTGTAGTTGTTGGTGTAAATAATTATTCATCATTGATATTATTACACTTTACTTAAGTTTACTTAGGAAATGCATTTCATAGTAGTTTGGGTATGAGACACTTGGGTGTTTGTGCCACATTGGGATAGTGTGTGTAGGAGAATTTCCACCTTTTATGGTGTTGATCTTGTTGTTACACTCCACATTCAGTGGGTGATCCACCTCATATGGACTATTATATTATTTCTCCTACCTACCCACACCTATTTCCTACCTACCCTCATTTCTTATTGAGCCACATGTCATGTTTATGTGCTCACATATCCATATAGCCTTGCCTATATAAGCAGACTCATTTTCATTATATGTAATGCTTAATGATCTAGTTGATCATATTTTTCATCTTGATAGAATACAGTTTATTTCTATCATCTATTTTGTTCTCTCTTATTTGTGTTTTCCATTGCCTCTTGATCTTGGCAAAATATCACATGGTATCAGAGCCATTAGAGTGTCATTGGTTTGCTAATTGAGAGAAATTTGATGCTATTTGGGGTTTGCATTTTAGATCTTTCTATTGCAGGTTTTTATTAAATCTTGATGGGTCAAAAATAGAGGTTATCATTGGATTGAGAAGGTCCAAGAAAGTCAATTTTGCTTTTTGTTTCATCCAAATCGGACTTCGGAGGCCAAATCTCGAGGCATTTGAAGTTTGACGCTGCAGTGGAAATTTTCCAGAAATTATAATTTTGCAGGCATTTTTCAAATAACAATATCTCACTCATCCGGACTCATTTTTTCAAGCAATTTTTTTTTTTTTTGGGTAGAATTTCGTGATCTGTACAGTGGTGTAGAATTTTTCTGATTTTGGGATATAGGTTTTCCAAAAATTGTGAAATCCCAATTTTTACAACTTTGGAGGCTTCGTTTGGGCTCATATGGACTCCTTTTTAGGTGCCATTTTTTTAAAAGTGCATATTTTTTTCATCTACTTTCATAATCTGCCATTTGTTTGCAGTGATTTTAAGTAGAAATAGTACTTTCAGTATTTGGCCATTTTTTGCATATTTGGTAATTGCATTTTGCTTAGATCTCAGTTTAGATCACTAGTAGTATTTGTTGAAGTCCCTTAGATCTCATTTTGAGAAATTGTAAATTGAAATCAGAAGTCCACTTTTACATTGTTTGCAAGTGGCATATTATACACCCGCTACATATAAAATGCCAAAATCATCATTTTTTTGGAGGGTACTTTGATTGAGTGAATTTGGGGGGGTGTCTCTTATGCTTTTGTGCTCTTGTGTTCCTTCCTTTCTACTACTATGGGTTCTTCTAAGTTTCCTCTCTTAACTCCTCATAATTATGCTACTTGAAAAATTGATGCATGGAGTAAACTTATGGAAAAAGGACTAACTCATTACATTGATGGAACTATTGTTTCTCTTCTTGATCCTAAGGTTGATCTAGTTGGTCACTTGGATTGGCTCACCAAAAATATCATGGCAATTGGTACCTTAAGAAAGTATGTATCAAAGGATCTCATTTTTCATATTGATAAGTGTACTCTAATCAAGGATGCTTGGCAAAAGTTTCAAGACTTATATGGTCAAGCTGATGAGATTAGGGGATATCAAATTGATAGTGATCTCAACATGTTGGATCCCAAGAACTTTGATACTATACAAGATTATGTCACTAAGGCAAATGAGTTGAGGGCACAACTCAAAGATTGTGGCATTGATAAGAAGGATACTCAATTGATCTTCAACTTGATAGGAAAGCTTCCACAAGAATATGTAGCATTTGTTTCTAGTTTCCAAACCCATAGGATGACAATGGGTTCAAGCTACACAATGCCTATATTTGATGCTTTCAATGAAATGTTGATGATGGAACAAACTAAGTTGATAAGCATGGGCATTCTTAAGGCTTCTAGGTCTCAAGAATTAGTGGCAAATCAAGGGAACAAAGGAAATCAAGGAAAGGACAACTCAAACAAGAAGAAATGGCAATCAAAGCCTAAGTACAAAGCATCATCCTCTCCACAACAAGGAGATACATCCTCTTCCAAGAGGGATAATTCACCAAAGAGGGAGAAACCTACTTGTGCCTATTGTAAAAATTTTGGTCATGAGGAGCATCATTGCCATTTTAAGAAGATTGATGAGCTCACACATATCATCAAAAAACATAACATTGATTTGCCTAATGTCTACAAGAAGGATGATTCATCAACTTCCACTCCCTCACATTCAAAAGGAAAAGGACAAGCATTCATGGCTTCTACAAGTGGGAAGACTCACTCTTTTGGGACAAGAAAAGGAAAATATCTATGTGCTACTACCAGTCATGATTCAGAGAGATGGCTTCTAGATTTAGAGGTTTCTCATCATATGGCATCTTCGTAGTCTATGTTCTCTACATTTGAGCCTTGCACCATGCCATAGATTTTGATGGGCAATCATACATACATGGATGTGATTGGGAAAGGATCTATTGACATTGGGGATAACTTCTTCTATAATGTGTTGTATGTACCCCACTTGACAAACAATCTCCTTTCCATCTATCAAATCACACATGGCACAACTAAGCGAGTTGTAGAGTTCACACCCAAGTTAGTTTTCATTAGAGACTTGGAGAGTAGAGCTATCATTGCGACTAGGGTGGTTGATCATGCATCCCGGTTATACTCCTTTTCAGATTTTTTTGATGATGATGATTTCACATTTGATGATTCTACACATGATGATCACACTTCTTGTGATGGTTCAGATTTTGAGGAGAACTTTGGGTACTTGAACATGGGGATTCTCACATGTGAACCTGTTCTTGAGTCTTGTATTTCATCTCCTCATATTGATATCACATTACCTATTGCACCTGATGATGCAGATAGTATGACATTTTTGCCTTCATGTGATTCAATGCAACAGGATATTCATTATCTTCCAGCTTCAGATTCATGGGATGATTACTTGACAGACATTTGTCACAACCCTCCTTTATCACCTTTTTGATTTAAATACAAAACTCTATTATATTTCCTTGGATAAACTATTGAATGAATATTGTAAGGGAATAAAAATAATAAACCACACACACACATAGAAAAAATATATATATATATATATATATTTTAATTGGTTATTTAATTTCCCTCACCCTAATTAAGGCACATGTCGTAGGAGGAATAAGAAGCTTCTAGAGGCTTCTCCACCACCCTTGCATGTAACTCCTCCCACTAAGCCTAATCAATTTGCATGGAGGCCAAATTGGGAGAGAATCTCTTTTTTTTCAATTAATAATTAGGTAGTGGGAATTTGAAATTTATTTTATAAAGGAGGTACAAGTTTCAAAATGAGTGTTGGCTATTCCATAAGAAATTCTGCAAGTAAAATTTTCCTTTGTAGTCAGTTTTCATTTTCAGCTAAGATTTTGTTGGGAGGACTTCTCTTCAAATTTGGAGGATCAAGGAAGACTCTACACCATTTTCAAGCACCAGGTTCTCTCAAACTTAGTTTCGTGCATCTTATTCTTGTTGTAGATTAGATTGATTAAACTATTTAGGAAATTAGAATCATTTGATAAAAAAGTAGATTAAAATGTTTGATAAAAAAAATAGATTAAATTGTTTGAGTCATTGTTTCAGATTCTTGATAAAAATTAGTTTCAGATTTTGATAAAAAGTAGATTAAAATGTTTGATAAAAAAAAATAGATTAAATTGTTTGATTCATTGTTTCAGATTCTTGATAAAAATTAGTTTCAGATTTTGATAAAAAGTAGATTAAAATGTTTGATAAAAAGTAGATTAAATTGTTTGATTCATTGTTTCAGATTCTTGATAAAAAAAAAATAGTTTCAGAGAAGAAGTAGATTAAAATGAGAATGAGATTCATTTGTTTTAAATTCTTGATAAGAAATTAGTTTCAATTTTGAAAGAAATAGATTAAATGGTTTAGGAGAATAGAGTCATTTGATGAAAATTAGATTCATTGCTTCAGATTATTTTTGATAAAAATTAGATCCATTCATTTCAAAATTTTGATAAGAATTAGATTCATCCAGATTAAATCATTGGAATATCTTATTAAGTTTTAGAATTGAGTTGATTTAAGTCTGAAATATATCCCTTTCTCTGGTTATTGATTTAAAATCAGAACTGTGTATTCGAAAGGATCTTGCTGTAATCAATCTCTCTAAGATTTCTCATCTTCTGGTTTTCTAAATCCTCTGTAAAATATGTTTAACATTTCCCCTTTGTGAAAGATTTTCCCTGTGCATATAAACAAACAATTTTCTCTTTTCTCTGTGAACAGATCTCCCTGTGTGTACAAACAAATTTACTCCTTTCCCTGTGAATAGATCTCCCTGTGTAGAAAACAAAAGAAATGAAAAAAAAAAAGAAGAGAAGAAGAACCTCTCTGGTTACTGCTTCATTGTATTTAATCTGTGAATATTATCATTATTTCCATCAGACCTGTTATCTACCTTCTCTAAATGATTTCAATAATATAAAAATGCAATACTCCTGTATAAGGAAAAAAAAATATATAATAATAATATTATAAGAACATATATATTTATATACATATATATATATATATAAATAACCAAAAAAAATAAGGAAGAAATCATTTAGAACTTTAAATTTCCTTGAACCCCATAACGCACGGCGTTTTACGTAAAAGGCGACAGTGTGTGCATGGACGGTTACACGGTAACCGTCACAGGGTACGGAGGGGCCCGCGGGTCCCCTCATCTCTGCGGACCTGTGCATGCAGGGGTGATGGGACCCGTGGTCCCCACCCCGCACCCTATATACTACCAAGTAAATATGATGTTTAATTTAAAAGTTTCTTTTCCTTTCAAATTTGTGGATTGAAATTTTAAATTGGGAAATTAATACTCTTTGTTATTTAATTAAAATTTTTCTTTATTTGATAGAAATAGCATTTAAGAAATAATGAATTTTTTTTTTTGTGTAAGCTTTAAGATATCGTTTTTTGACTTAGAAAAATTGGGCTAATATGTAGCAAGTTCATATTTAAATTATCCTTAGTAAGTACTAAAATTGTAGACTATATCCTCTTAAAATTAAATTGCTCAACCCATTAAGAATCGTTGGGACACTCGATTGGTCTTTAGAGATTAACTTACATTAATACAAATGCTTAAATGTAATCGTATTTTGGACTCGTTAAATCTTCTTATTTCTCATAGATTAATTGCTTTTATTAATGGTTCATAGCATGCAAATTATTTATAGAATAATTATATCTTTCATGCAATTACTATTATGCAAGTTTCATTGTTATGCAAATTACACTTCAAGTAGTTACTTCAATTATTTATGCTTTCATTTTTGTTATTCGTAGTTAGAAAACTAAACAAGGAAGTTGGAAAACCAAAACTAGCAGCGTTCGGTATATATGGTGCCTCTGGGTCACGCTTACAGGTAATACCGTCGTGTTGAACTACTGCACTTAACGCCTAATAAAGCTGCATTAATGACGTCTGTGGCATCGTCCCTATAAATCATCGGGGAGTAATAAGGGACATTTGGAAGTTAAAATCCAAGGGGCGGGTAATCCCTCTTGGATCGATAATTAATAAGATAACTTTTAAATGATTTTCACATCCGTTGAGATACACCATAGTAAACCCCTTTTAAGGATGGTCAAGTTAAATACCCTCATGAAATTTACTTTCTTTATTTATTTAATTCATCTCGAAGGGGATATTGGTGATTTGCAATTGGATGACGCTCATGATAAGTATTAGGATCTAGTTATTTTCTTTTTTAGGCCACAAGCAATAGGCCATCTTGAGCCTTCGCTTAAGTGCTACCATCGTGGGTAGCAACCGCAGAGAAACTGTCTGGGACACTGACCCTAGAAAGGGTTGCGTACCCACAAATCAGTTTACATCAAACCATAGATTAGAAAATAGAACTACATACTTTACGCCTTGATCCCGTGCCGAAGCGGGTATGTAGGCAGTCTTGGGACGGAGTTGTCCCTTGTACTCAGGCGTTCGCGGGTGGGGTCTAGGCTTGGTTGAGTAAGAATCCTAATTAAAGATAAGATAATCAATTTAATTCAATGCATACTCGGAAGGAATCCCGTATGGATTCGCTTGACTTCCCGAGGCTTTAAGCCAAATTCTGAGGCGGAAGTCAAGCTTGTATTAATTTTAATTACTCCTAAGGACGGCGACCTCGGTGCATTCTTGTTAGAAGAGTGTAGTACTTAGTGAGTGGCTCAGGACCCGAATGGTCCCGATGAGTCTAAGTCTCTAGCCAGAGCATCTCCTATCCCGTTTGGATGGATGCCTACCCCGTATGGGTAGATGCCTATCCCGTATTGGATAGATGGAATTTTACGTCCCGTATGGACAATTGCCTAACTCGTATGGTTAGAAGCTCATCCCAAATGGATGAATGCCTAATCCTAATTGGATGGATGCCCAGAGTATGCAATTGAATAAAACATAATGAGGAAAAAAATAATAATAATAATACTCAATTTTTTGTTGAATCAATTTTGGAGGGTTATTACATGAAATAGGAAATGAAGATGGGTTATTACAACATTGCAGATTTGGGAGACATCATTGATAATATTCATCTTCTCTTTGATGAAGATGATCCTTCTTCGATTGTTGTGAGGGAGCACTTTGGCCCTCTTGTTCATTCTCTACATGATCATTCTTTTGAGGTTGACGTGATTGTGGATACTTATGTACAACAGTTGGAGGAGGTCTCTTTATGTTTTGAGGAGACATGTAAGTCTTTGGATATCGTTCTACATTCATCTCCACTAGATCTTGGAGTGCATTTCTCAGTAGTGTGGCACAATTTACCATAGCCAAGGATGGAACTATCTTAGCGTATCTTTCGATGGAAGCTATAAGTGAAGCCTTTCATCTCTCAGAACATAGAGACATGATCTACAAAAGTCTAGAAGGAGCTAGGTCTATCTATGAGGATGATCTTGATTCCTACTTGAACTTCATTAACAAGAATTGGCTACTCAAGAGCAGACCTCACCTGAACAAGATTCCCAATACACCACACAGAATCGACTTCCAAGAAGAATTCAAGGACTTGATAACCTTTCTCAATCAGGTCACGGGTGGCTCTCAAGCTTTCTTCTTCGACAAGTGGATGTTATTCTTCATACAACTGATTGTCCAAGGAAAGGGAATGCTCAATTGGGCTAGAATCATTAGCAACATCTTGGATGTGCAATTGAGAAGACTAAGGCCTACCAAGTCATTTCACATGAGTTCATATGTTATATATGCCTTGATCAGAGGTTTTGAGTATGTAGGACTACCTCACAGAGGAGTTGTTGGAAGAGGACCTAGAGAAATAAGAGTTTTTTATTCTTATGTTCAATTGCATCAGCCACCAGGAAGTGACTACAAGCTATTCAATGACACCTTCATGATGTATATCACCAAGACACTGCAAGGATGGATTCACAATTGACTGTCTCTAGATGCACTGGAGCTCGTGAAGAAGCATGGTGTATGGTTCATTTAGTTTTCAAAATTCACATACATCAGAGTTCATGGATGTCCTTCATGTCCCTACATGTTGCTGAGATATCCTACAGATAGGGTAATACTACTTGAGGTGACTAGGAAGTTGGCAGCTTATGCAAAGGTATCAAGACACAAGCATGGAAATGGAATTCCCATACCCATCCTACTAGGGAACTCAATTGAAGTGTTTCTTAATACTTAGGCAACGGAAGATGCGGAGAAGGAATTATCTCTATATTCATTCACATCTTTTGCCTCAAGGGAGAATTTTGATCCTCATGGTTATATAGAAGAGATAGATGGGAAGAAGTACAAACATGAGTTTCAAGTGGAAGACTTTTGGATGAATGCCTACGATGATGTAGAGGTCAAAAGGAAGATGCATTCCAGGTTACCCTTGGATCTCATCAGGAAATGAAAAATTTATAGAGTAGCCAATCAAGCCCAGGATAGTGGTAGATACCTCCAATCATCCTATGAGAAGGAAGATAAAGAAGTGAAGGTAGACTGGAATGAGCCCGAGGTTTTAGACCTAAGAGCTTTGATGGCTCCCGTTTTATCTTGCACTCACAGATGGGTGGAAGTACAACATCAAAAGTTGAAGGAGCAAAATGTATCTATGACATTCATCTTGGAAACAAGACCAGAAGAAGGAGAGGCAAGTGTGAGTGAGAATACTTCTCATTCTAAAGGTTCAAAGAGGAAAGAAGGACCTGAGAAGAGAGATCCTTCCAAGAAGAAGTAGAAAATGAATCCTGATCACCCACCAAGCACATCTTCTAGACGTGAAAAGGAAGCAAGTCAAGGAGAAGATCAGAGGCAGATAGTGTATGAAAATTATGAGTCTATGGAATCCATGGTATAGAATGATAAACAAGGAAAAGGACAAACACCTTAGCATTCATCGAGTCAATCTCCCTAGGTTGGTGCTAATGAGAAACAAGAAGAAAAGAATGATGATGAAGCAACATCTACTTTCAGGGAAGATAGACCTTTTCCTAGAGAAATACAAGTGAGGGAAAGGAGATCTATCATTCCAGATTGGCTAAAAGAGAGGTTGACAAGGGTAGTTGTGGTCGAAGAGGAAGAACAAGTATTTGGCTTGGAAAGCCTCATAGGAAATTCTCATGAAGAACTAGAAAAGAAGAAGGCCACAAAGATGTCAAAGGTAATTAGAGATGAGACAGGCTCCAGGAAAGTGTAGATAGCTACACCAGTGGTAGACAAGTATGAAGATGAGATTCTAGCAGAAGAATACGATCTGGAAACATTCGATCTTGGTCCACTTACCAAGGTGCAAGCCATGGAAGAAGAAATTGATTCATGGAAAGCACTTAATGATAAACTCAAAGAAGAAATGGAAAAGAATAGGAAATTAGAAAAAGAGGTCAGTGCTTGGAGGAATTATTTTAGCCATCTTAATCAACCTTTGAGATGGCAGGATCCAACAATATCTCCTTTGCATGCACTTCCTCTTGAATCAATAAATGAGGTGGAAAGGGTAAAGAGCTTGGTCCAACTCATGAGTTCCTGGATCGATAAATCATACAAGATGGCCATGAAATTTGCAACAAGGATGATGAAGATAGTTCATTGAGCTATCCAGGTTCTTGAGATCATCCATAATCTATTGGTAACTGTGGATGCATTTGCTCACACTAGAGAGGTTGTCATCCCAGTCTTGCAAGTGATAAGAAGGACACCGAGACAAATTCTAGCACAAGAGAAGATAATGAATGGAGAAGCCCATAGTCTTCTGCAGTGGTCAACTTTGCTCGAGATAAAGGAAGTTCTTTTCAAAGATATCAGTTCTAGGTGCAGCCAAGTTGAGGGAACTATCCACCTTATTCAAGACAAGGTATTTGAGGTATTATGTATGATCCTTGATAGATGGGTTGAGATTGAGATAGATGTGGACATCTAGGAGTTGGAAGACAGAATCAAGGTCATCTTTTGCAAGGAAGAGAACATTGTTACAAAAAGGTAGTGAGATCAAATGTATGCTACTATAAGGATTTCGCCCTAGACCCTCTGGAAGGGTCAGGAGCAAAATTTGCATTCCTGGCTCAAATTGTTCTCACTTTGCAACTGTACTTGCTTAGATACATGCCCAAGGATGCCCTAATTCTCAACCAATACCAATCTTGATGCAAATTGGGGGCAAAAGAGAGATTTTTAAGAATTTCTCTCTAGATCCTTTGGAAGGGTTAGGAGCAAAATTCAAGCTTTAGGTCTTAATTCCTCATCTCCTTCACTTCAATTCATCCTACAGGGCAATGAAACATCATTTCAACCTCAACTATGCCTTAGGACTCAAAGTCTTGGCTTGACACAAGGAGAAAATAGGGATTTTGATGAATTTCACTAAAACCAAAAAATCCAAAAAAGTAAAAAAAAAAGAAAATTCAAAAAAATCAAAAAATCAAAAAATCAAAAAGAAAAGATTTCTGAATGGAGTGGCAATAGTTTCACAAGGAGCAACAAGTTGATTTTCCTCAACTTTGGTGGAGATTAGATATACAACTTTATCCACACAGATTGTTTGAGTTTGCAAGACTAGGGTAGTGTCGAGTCCATGAGACAGAGGGGCATGATGAAATGCATTGCTTGAAGTACTTATCAAGGATGGAATTGGTAGTGCAGGGAAAAATATTCTTTTGGGATGTCCCTAGTCTACAATCAACAAACTACTAGTAGTATGGATATACAAATTTCACCATCAATCAAACGCATTTCTTCCACTCATCTAATAACATGAAATCAAATATGAGAAGTATAGAGACCCTGTAAATTGTTGAATCGACCCATAGATTTCACCATTTCTTCAATGAAGTTTTACAAGCCTTTTACAACAACATCTTGGCAACAATCTTTGCCTTCTCTTTCTATTCTACTCCTAATGGCTCTGATACCATGTGAGATTTTGCAAAGACCAAGAGGCAATGGAAAGCACAAATATAAGAGAACAAAATAGATGATAGAAATAAATTGTATTCTATCAAGATGAAAAATATGATCAACTGGATCATTAAGCATTACATACAATGAATATTAGCCTGCATATATAGGTAAGGCTATATGGATATGTGAGCACACAAACATGACATGTGGCTCAATAAGAAACAAGAGTAGGTAGGAAATAGGTGTGGGCAAGTAGGAGAAACAAAATAATAGTCCACAACTAAATGTGGAGTGTAACAACAAGATCAACACCATAAAAGGTGGAATTTCTCCTACACACACTATCCCAATGTGGCACAAACACCCAAGTGTCTCATACCCAAACTACTATAGAATGCATTTCCTAAGTAAACTTAAGTAAAGTGTAATAATATCCATGATGAATAATTATTTACACCAACACCCCCCCTTAAGTGCAACTTAGGGGAATGCACTTAAGTCTACAATGCAACTAAGCAATGCAAGATGGGTCCCGACTACTAGGGCATGTTAGGTACCCATGTACAAATACAAATGCATGAAAACCAATGCAATGAAATCTCTCACAAAGCGAGGAAAGAGAGAAAAACCCAATGGGAAAAAACCCTCCCCCAAAAGAGAGATGAAAAACTAGATACAAAGAACTCTCATAGAAGTATGTGAAGGACAAAACCCCATGTGAGGAAAAAGTCCACCCATATGAGAGAAGAAGAGAAGCTAGGAAGCCCCCCTCAATGTGGAATCTGCACCAATGATAGAAGCTTGATGTATGAAGAAACTGCTCAACAAATGGGGAACAACATTCCTCCCCTTAGGAAGAAACAAAACCAAAGGTGTATCCATGAAGGGAAGATGTATAGAAGAAACTCATGATGAAAGGAATCTCTGAAAACTAATCAAGTGTCCCCATGTTGATGCTAAAAGATACCCCCTCCAAAGGTGGTAAACTATGCCACACTGCTAAAAAAGGCACTCCAAGATCTAGTGGAGATGGATTTAGAACATGTCCCAAAGACTCACATGTCTCCTCAAAAAATAAAGAGACCTCCTCCAACTGTTGTACATAAGTATCCACAATCATGTCAACCTCAAAAGAATGATCATGTAGAGAATGAACAAGAGGGTCAGAGTGTGCCCTCACAACAATCAAAGAAGGATCACCTTCATCAAAGAGAAGATGAACATCATCAATGATGTCTCCCAAATCTGCAATGTAGGATTCCATAAATAAACCTACAATGTCTATCAAGTAATCATCCCATGAATCTAAAGCTAGAAGATAATGAATATCCTGCTGCACTGAATGACATGAAGGCAAAACTATCGCACTATTTGCATCATTAGGTGCAATAGGTGATGTGATATCAATATGAGGAGATGAAATACAAGGCTCAAGAATGGGGTCACATATGAGAATCCCCATGTTCAAGTGCCCAAATTTCTCCTCAAAATCTAAACCATCACAAGAAGTGTGATCATCATGTGTAGAATCATCAAATGTGAAATCATCATCATCAACAAAATCTAAAAAGGAGTATAACCGAGATGCATGATCAACCACCCCAGTCACAATGATAGCTCTAGTCTCCAAGTCTTGAATGAAAACTGACTCGGGTGTGAACTCCACAACTCTCTTAGTTGCGCCATGTGTGATTTGATAGATAGAAAGGAGATTGTTTGTCAAGTGGGGTACACACAACACATTATTGAAGGCATTATCCCCAATATCAATAGATCCTTTCCCAATCACATCCATGTATGTATGATTGCCCATCAAAATCTGTGGCATGGTGCAATGCTAAAATGTAGAGAACATAGATTGTGAAGATACCATATGATGAGAAGCCCCTGAATCTAGAAGCCATCTCTCTAAATCATGACCTGTTGTAGCACAAAGAGATTTTCCTTTTCTTGTCCCAAAAGAGTGAGTCTTCCCACTTGTAGAAGCCATGAATGCTTTCCCTTTTCCTTTTGAATGTGAGGAAGTGGAAGTTGATGAATCATCCTTCTTGTAGACATTAGGCAAATCAAAATTATGCTTTTTGATGAGATGTGTGAGCTCATAAATCTTCTTAAAATGGCAATGACACTCCTCATGACCAAACTTTTTACAATAGGCACAAGTAGGTTTCTCCCTCTTTGGTGAATTATCCCTCTTGGAAGAGGATGTATCTCCTTGTTGTGGAAAAGATGGTGCTTTGTCCTTAGGCTTTGATTGCCATTTCTTCTTGTTTGAGTTGTCCTTTCCTTGATTTCCTTTGTTCCCTTGATTTGCCACTAATGCTTGAGATTTAGAAGCTATAAGGATGCCCATGCTTATCAACTTAGTTTGTTCCATCATCAACATTTCTTGAAAGCATCAAATGTAGGCATTGTGTAGCTTGAACCCATTTTCATCCTATGGGTTTGGAAACTAGAAACAAATGCTGCATATTCTTGTGGAAGATTGCCCATCATGTTGAAGATCAATTGAGTATCCTTCTTATCAATGCCACAATCTTTGAGTTGTGCCCTCAACTCATTTGCCTTGGTGACATAATCTTGTATATATGAAAGTTCTTGGGATCCAACATGGTGAGTTCACTATCAATTTGATATGCCCTAATCTCATCGACTTGACCTTACAAGTCTTGAAACTTTTTCCAAGCAACCTTGATTAGAGTACACTTCTCAATATGAAAAATGAGATCCTTTGATAATACTTTCTTAAGGTACCAATTGCCATGATTTTTTTAGTGAGCCAATCCAAGTGACCAACTGGATCAACCTTGTGATCAGCAAGAGCAACAATAGTTTTATCAATGTAATGAGTTAGTCCTTTTTCCATAAGTTTACTCCATGCATCAATTTTCCAAGTAGCATAATTATGAGGAGTTAAGAGAGGAAACTTAGAAGAACCCATAGCAACAAAAAAGAAGGAACACAAGAGCACAAAAGCACAAGAGACACCCCCCCAAATTAACTCAATCAAAGTACCCCTCCAAAATGATGATTTTGGCACTTTATATGTAGTGCATGTACAATAGGCCACTTGCAAAACAAGGCTAAGTGGACTTCTGATTTCAATTTACAACTTCTCAAAATGAGATTTAAGAGACTTCAACAAATACTACTAGTGATCTAAACTAAGATCTAAGCAAAATGCAAGTACCAAATATGCCAAATATGGCCAAATAATGAAAGTACAATTTCTACTTAAAATTACTGCAAAAAAAAAAAAGAAGATTATGAAAGTAGATGAAAAAATATGCACTTTCAAAAAAATGGCACTTGAAAAGGAGTCCATATGAGCCCAAATGAAGCCTCCAAAGTTGTAAAAATCGGGATTTCATGATTTCCAAAAAAACGGTATCTAAGAAATAGAAAAATCCTGCACCATTGTACAGATCATGAAATTCTACCTCAAAACAAAAAAAATTGCTCGAAAAAAGGAGTTTGGATGAGTGAGATATCGCTATTTGAAAATCGCCTGCAAAATTATAATTTCTGGAAAATTTCCGTTGTGACTTCAAACTTCAAATGCCTCTATATTTGGCCTTCGAAATCTGATTTGGATGAAACAAAAGGCAAAAATGACTTTCTTGGACCTCCTCAATCCAATGGTAACCTTAGATTTGATCCATCAAGCTTCAATAATAACCTGCAATAGAAAATTCCAAAATGCAAATCCCAAATAGCATCAAATTTCTCTCAATCGACAAACCAATGACACTCTAATGGCTCTGATACCATGTCATGATTGGGGAGACTTCATGGATACACCTTTGGTTTGGTTTCTTCCCAAGGGGAGGAATATTGTTCAATGTTCATGGAGCAGTTTCTTCATACATCGAGCTTCTATCATTGGTGTAGAATCCACATTGAGGGGGGGCTTCCTAGCTTCTCTTCTTCTCTCATATGGGGGGGACTTTTTCCTCACATGGGGTTTTGTCCTTCACATACTTCTATGAGAGTTCTTTATATCTAATTTTTCATGTCTCTTTTGGGGGAGGGTTTTTTCCCATTGGTTTTTTCTCTCTTTCCCCGCTTTGTGAGAGATTTCATTGCATTGGTTTTCATGCATTTGCATTTGTACATGGGTACCTAACATGGCCTAGTAGCTGGGACCCATCTTGCATTGCTTAGCTACATTGTAGACTTAAGTGCATTCCCCTAAGTTGCACTTAAGGGGGGGTGTTGGTGTAAATAATTATTCATCATGGATATTATTACACTTTACTTAAGTTTTCTTAGGAAATGCATTTCATAGTAGTTTGGGTATGAGACACTTGGGTGTTTGTGCCACATTGGGATAGTGTGTATAGGATAATTTCCACCTTTTATGGTGTTGATCTTGTTGTTACACTACATATTCAGTGGGTGATACACCTCATGTGGACTATTATATTATTTCTCCTACCTACCCACACCTATTTCCTACCTACCCTTATTTCTTATTGAGCCACATGTCATGTTTGTGTGCTCACATATCCATATAGCCTTGCCTATATAAGCAGACTCATTTTCATTGTATGTAATGCTTAATGATCCAGTTGATCATATTTTTCATCTTGATAGAATACAGTTTATTTCTATCATCTATTTTGTTCTCTCTTATTTGTGCTTTCCATTGCTCTTGATCTTGGCAAAATCTCACAGTAGTCATAGGTGTGATTACTGGTTTACAATTCTCCATGCCAAATTTCTTAAGTAATTCCTTTAAGTACTTAGATTGACA